>NW_027488366.1:25454545-25757575 GCF_051014445.1 Colletes latitarsis | reverse complement strand
CTTGGGTTAGGTCTAGGATTTGCCCTCAGCAGGCTCATACTTTCGCATATCTCTCATACTTCATGGCTAGATCCTGGGCTGTTTCTGGATTGTACCACGTAGTAATGTGGTACAACGCTGAAACAGTCAATTAAACCTGGTTTCGATCAATATTTTAGAGAAAAATTCATGTTAGGTCTAGGTTAGGTCTGGGATTTGCTCTCATCAGGCTCATTCTTTCGCATATTTCTCATACATGTTGAACAGATCCTGGGTTTTTTCTGGTTTGGATCACGTAATAATGTGGGACCACACTGAAACAATCAACTAAACCTGGTTTCCATCAATATTTTAGGGGACAACGCTAGTTAGGTCTGGGATAGGTCTGGGATTTGCCCTCATCAGGCTCATACTTTCGCGTTTTTCACATACTTGTTGAACAGATCCTGGGTTTTTTCTGGTTTCGATCCCGTAGTAGTGTGGTACCACAATAAAACAGTCAATTAAACCTGGTTTCGATCAATATTTTAGCGGATATCGCAAGTTAGGTCTGGGATAGGTCTGGGATTAGCCCTCATCAGACTCATACTTTCGCTTTCTTCACATACTCGTTGAACAGATCCTGTGTCATTTTCTGGTTTGGATCACATAGTAATGTGGTACCACACTGAAACAGTCGATTAAACCAGGTTTCGAACAATATTTTTGAGGATAACGCATGTTAGGTCTGGGATAGGTCTAGGATTTGCCCTCATCAGGCTCTTACTATCGCATATTTCTCATACTTCATGGCTAGATCCTGGGCTATTTCTGGATTGGATCACGTAGTAAAGTGGTACCACACTGAAACATTCAATGAAACCTGTTCTGGATAAATATTTTAGAGGATAAAGCATCTTAGGTCTGGGTTAGGCCTGGGATTTTCACTCATCAGACTCATACTTTCGCATTCTTCACATACTTGTAGAACGGATCCTGGGTTTTTACTGGTTTGGATCACGTAGTAATGTGGTACCGCACAGAAACATTCAATTAAACCTGGTTTCGATCAATATTTTAGAGGATAACGCAAGTTAGGTCTGGGATAGGTCCGGGATTTGCCCTCATCAGGCTCATACTTTCGCGTTTTTCACATACTTGTTGAACAGATCCTGGGTTTTTTCTGGTTTGGGTCACGTAATAGTGTGATACTACACTCAAACAGTCGACTAAACCAGGTTTCGATCAATATTTTTGAGGATAACGCATGTTAGGTCTAGGTTAGGCCTGGGATTTTCACTCATCAGACTCATACTTTCGCATTCTTCACATACTTGTTGAACTGATCCTGGGTTTTTTCTGGTTTGGACCACGTAGTAATGTGGTTCCACACTGAAACAGTCGGCTAAACCTGGTTTCGATCAATATTTTAGAGGATAACGCAAGTTAGGTCTGGGATAGGTCTGGGATTAGCCCTCATCAGACTCATACTTTCGCACACTTCACATACTCGTTGAACAGATCCTGGGTTATTTTCTGGTTTGGATCACGTAGTAATGTGGGACCACACTGAATCAGTCAATTAAACCTGGTCTTGATAAATATTTTAGAGGATAACGCAAGTTAGGTCTGGGATAGGTCTGGGATTTGCCCTCATCAGACTCATACTTTCGCATTCTTCACATACTTGTTGAACTGATCCTGGGTTTTTTCCGGTTTGGATCACGTAGTAATGTGGTACCAAACTGAAACAGTCGATTAAACCTGGTTTCGATCAATATTTTAGAGGATAACGCAAGTTAGGTCTAGGTTAGGCCGGGGATTTTCACTCATCAGACTCATATTTCGCATTCTTCACACACTTGTTGAACGGATCCTGGGTTTTTTCTGGTTTTGATCACGTAGTAATGTGGGACCACACTGAATCAGTCAATTAAACCTGGTCTTGATAAATATTTTAGAGGATAACGCATGTTAGGTTTGGCTTAGGTCTAGGATTTGCCCCCAGCAGGCTCATACTTTCGCATATTTCTCATACTTGATGGCTAGATCCTGGGCTTTTTCTGGATTGGATCACGTAGTAATGAAGTACAACACTGAAACAGTCAATTAAACCTGGTTTCCATCAATATTTTAGAGGACAGCGCATGTTAGGTCTAGGTTAGGCCTGGGATTTGCCCTGATCAGGGTCATACTTTCGCAGTTTTAACATACATGCTGACCTGATCGAGGGTTTTTTCTGCTTTGGATCACGTAGTAAAGTGGTACCACACTGAAACAGTCCATTAAACCTGGTTTTGATCAATATTTTAGAGGATAACGCATGTTAGGTCTAGGTTACGTCTGGGATTTTCGATCATGAGACTCATACTTTCGCATTGTTCACATACTTGTTGAACGGGTCCTGGGTTTTTTCTGGTTTGGTTCATGTAATAATGTGGTACCACTCTGAAACATTCAATGAAACCTGGTCTGGATAAATATTTTAGAGGACAACGCATCTTAGGTCTGGGTTAGGTCTAAGATTTGCCTTCATCAGGCTCACAGTTTCGCGTTTTTCACATACTCGTTGAACAGATCCTGGGTTATTTTCTGGTTTGTATCACATAGTAATGTGGTACCACACTGAAACAGTCGATTAAACCAGGTTTCGATCAATATTTTTGAGGATAACGCATGTTAGGTCTAGGTTAGGCCTGGGATTTTCACTCATCAGACTCATACTTTCGCATTCTTCGCATACTTGTTGAACGGATCCTGGGTTTTTTCTGGTTTGGATCACGTAGTAATGTGGGTCCACACTGAAACAATCAATTAAACTTGGTCTTGATAAATATTTTAGAGGATAACGCATGTTAGGTCTGGGATAGGTCTGGGATTTGTCCTCATCAGACTCATACTTTCGCACACTTCACATACTCGTTGAACAGATCCTGGGTTATTTTCTGGTTTGGATCACATAGTAATGTGGTACCACACTGAAACAGTCGATTAAACCTGGTTGCGATCAATATTTTAGAGAATAATTCATGTTAGGTCTAGGTTAGGTCGGGGATTTGATCTCATCAGGCTCGTTCTTTCGGATATTTCTCATACTTGATGGCTAGATCCTGGGCTTTTTCTGGATTGCATCACGTAGTAATGAAGTACAACACTGAAACAGTCAATTAAACCTGGTTTCCATCAATATCTTAGAGGACAACGCAAGTTAGGTCTGGGACAGGTCTGGGATTTGACCTCATCAGACTCATACTTTCGCACACTTCACATACTCGTTGAACAGATCCTGGGTTATTTTCTGGTTTGTATCACGTAGTAGTGTGGTACCACACTGAAACAGTCGATTAAACCTGGTTTCGATCAATATTTTAGAGGATAACGCAAGTTAAGTCTGGGATTGGTCTGGGATTCTCACTCATCAGACTCATGCTTTCGCATTCTTCACATACTTGTTGAACGGATGCTGGGTTTTTTCTGGTTTGGATCACGTAGTAGTGTGGGTCCACACTGAAACAATCAATTAAACCTGGTCTTGATAAATATTTTAGAGGATAACGCATGTTAAGTCTGGGATTGGTCTGGGATTTGACCTCATCAGACTCATACTTTCGCACACTTCACATACTCGTTGAACAGATCCTGGGTTATTTTCTGGTTTGGATCACATAGTAATGTGGTACCACACTGAAACAGTCGATTAAACCAGGTTTCGATCAATATTTTAGAGGATAACGCATGTTAGGTCTAGGTTAGGCCTGGGATTTTCACTCATCAGACTCATACTTTCGCATTCTTCACATACTTGTTGAACGGATCCTGGGTTTTTTCTGGTTTGGATCACGTAGTAATGTGGTACCACACTGAAACATTCAATTAAACCTGGTCTTGATAAATATTTTAGAGGATAACGCATGTTAGGTCTGGGATAGGTCTGGGATTTGTCCTCATCAGACTCATACTTTCGCACACTTCACATACTCGTTGAACAGATCCTGGGTTATTTTCTGGTTTGGATCACATAGTAATGTGGTACCAAACTGAAACAGTCGAGTAAACCAGGTTTCGATCAATATTTTTGAGGATAACGCATGTTAGGTCTAGGTTAGGCCTGGGATTTTCACTCATCAGACTCATACTTTCGCATTCCTCACATACTTGTTGAACGGATCCTGTGTTTTGTCTGGCTTGTATCACGTAATAATGTGGTACCACACTGAAACAGTCCATTAAACCTGGTTTGGATCAATATTTTAGAGGATAACGCATGTTAGGTCTAGGTTAGCCCTGGGATTTTCACTCATCAGACTCATACTTTCGCATTCTTCTTACACTTGTTGAACTGATCCTGGGTTTTTTCTGGTTTGGATCACGTAGTAATGTGGTACCACACTGAAACAGTCGATTAAACCTGGTTTCGATCAATATTTTAGAGGATAACGCAAGTTAAGTCTGGGATTGGTCTGGGATTTGACCTCATCAGACTCATACTTTCGCACACTTCACATACTCGTTGAACAGATCCTGGGTTATTTTCTGGTTTGGATCACATAGTAATGAGGCACCACACTGAAAGAGTCGATTAAACCACGTTTCGATCAATATTTTAGAGGATAACGCAAGTTAAGTCTGGGATTGGTCTGGGATTCTCACTCATCGGACTCATTCTTTCGCATTCTTCACATACTTGTTGAACGGATGCTGGGTTTTTTCTGGTTTGGATCACGTAGTAGTGTGGGTCCACACTGAAACAATCAATTAAACCTGGTCTTGATAAATATTTTAGAGGATAACGCATGTTAAGTCTGGGATTGGTCTAGGATTTGACCTCATCAGACTCATACTTTCGCACACTTCACATACTCGTTGAACAGATCCTGGGTTATTTTCTGGTTTGGATCACATTGTAATGTGGTACCACACTGAAACAGTCGATTAAACCAGGTTTCGATCAATATTTTAGAGGATAACGCATGTTAGGTCTAGGTTAGGCCTGGGATTTTCACTCATCAGACTCATACTTTCGCATTCTTCACATACTTGTTGAACGGATCCTGGGTTTTTTCTGGTTTGGATCACGTAGTAATGTGGTACCACACTGAAACATTCAATTAAACCTGGTCTTCATAAATATTTTAGAGGATAACGCGTGTTAGGTCTGGGATAGGTCTGGGATTTGTCCTCATCAGACTCATACTTTCGCACACTTCACATACTCGTTGAACAGATCCTGGGTTATTTTCTGGTTTGGATCACATAGTAATGTGGTACCAAACTGAAACAGTCGATTAAACCAGGTTTCGATCAATATTTTTGAGGATAACGCATGTTAGGTCTAGGTTAGGCCTGGGATTTTCACTCATCAGACTCATACTTTCGCATTCTTCACATACTTGTTGAACGGATCCTGGGTTTTTTCTGGTTTGGATCACGTAGTAATGTGGTACCACACTGAAACATTCAATTAAACCTGGTCTTGATAAATATTTTAGAGGATAACGCATCTTAGGTCTGGGTTAGGTCTAAGATCTGCCCTCATCAGGCTCACAGTTTCGCGTTTTTCACATACTTGTTAAACAGATCCTGGGTTTTTTCTGGTTTGGATCACGTAGTAATGTGGTACAACACTAAAACAGTCAATTAAACTTGGTTTCGATCAATATTTTACAGGATCACGCAAGCTAGGTCTGGGATAGGTCTGGGATTAGCCCTCATCAGACTCATACTTTCGCACACTTCACATACTCGTTGACAAGATCCTGGGTTTTTTTCTGGCTTGTATCACGTAGTAATGTGGTTCCACACTGAAACAGTCGATTAAACTTGGCTTCGATCAATATTTTAGAGGATAACGCAAGTTAGGTCTAGGTTAGGCCTGGGATTTTCACTCATCAGACTCATACTTTCGCATTCTTCACATACTTGTTGAACGGATCCTGGGTTTTTTCTGGTTTGGATCACGTAGTAATGTGGTACCACACTGAAACATTCAATTAAACCTGGTCTTCATAAATATTTTAGAGGATAACGCATGTTAGGTCTGGGATAGGTCTGGGATTTGTCCTCATCAGACTCATACTTTCGCACACTTCACATACTCGTTGAACAGATCCTGGGTTATTTTCTGGTTTGGATCACATAGTAATGTGGTACCAAACTGAAACAGTCGATTAAACCAGGTTTCGATCAATATTTTTGAGGATAACGCATGTTAGGTCAAGGTTAGGCCTGGGATTTTCACTCATCAGACTCATACTTTCGCATTCTTCACATACTTGTTGAACGGATCCTGGGTTTTTTCTGGTTTGGATCACGTAGTAATGTGGTACCACACTGAAACATTCAATTAAACCTGGTCTTGATAAATATTTTAGAGGATAACGCATCTTAGGTCTGGGTTAGGTCTAAGATCTGCCCTCATCAGGCTCACAGTTTCGCGTTTTTCACATACTTGTTAAACAGATCCTGGGTTTTTTCTGGTTTGGATCACGTAGTAATGTGGTACAACACTAAAACAGTCAATTAAACTTGGTTTCGATCAATATTTTACAGGATCACGCAAGCTAGGTCTGGGATAGGTCTGGGATTAGCCCTCATCAGACTCATACTTTCGCACACTTCACACACTCGTTGACAAGATCCTGGGTTTTTTTCTGGCTTGTATCACGTAGTAATGTGGTTCCACACTGAAACAGTCGATTAAACTTGGCTTCGATCAATATTTTAGAGGATAACGCAAGTTAGGTCTAGGTTAGGCCTGGGATTTTCACTCATCAGACTCATACTTTCGCATTCTTCACATACTTGTTGAACGGATCCTGGGTTTTTTCTGGTTTGGATCACGTAGTAATGTGGTACCACACTGAAACATTCAATTAAACCTGGTCTTCATAAATATTTTAGAGGATAACGCATGTTAGGTCTGGGATAGGTCTGGGATTTGTCCTCATCAGACTCATACTTTCGCACACTTCACATACTCGTTGAACAGATCCTGGGTTATTTTCTGGTTTGGATCACATAGTAATGTGGTACCAAACTGAAACAGTCGATTAAACCAGGTTTCGATCAATATTTTTGAGGATAACGCATGTTAGGTCAAGGTTAGGCCTGGGATTTTCACTCATCAGACTCATACTTTCGCATTCTTCACATACTTGTTGAACGGATCCTGGGTTTTTTCTGGTTTGGATCACGTAGTAATGTGGTACCACACTGAAACATTCAATTAAACCTGGTCTTGATAAATATTTTAGAGGATAACGCATCTTAGGTCTGGGTTAGGTCTAAGATCTGCCCTCATCAGGCTCACAGTTTCGCGTTTTTCACATACTTGTTAAACAGATCCTGGGTTTTTTCTGGTTTGGATCACGTAGTAATGTGGTACAACACTAAAACAGTCAATTAAACTTGGTTTCGATCAATATTTTACAGGATCACGCAAGCTAGGTCTGGGATAGGTCTGGGATTAGCCCTCATCAGACTCATACTTTCGCACACTTCACATACTCGTTGACAAGATCCTGGGTTTTTTTCTGGCTTGTATCACGTAGTAATGTGGTTCCACACTGAAACAGTCGATTAAACTTGGCTTCGATCAATATTTTAGAGGATAACGCAAGTTAGGTCTGAGATAGGTCTGGGATTTGCCCTCATCAGGCTCATACTTTCGCGTTTTTCACATACTTGTTGAACGGATCCTGGGCTTTTTCTGGTTTGGTTCACGTAGTAATGTGGGTCCACACTGAAACATTCAATTAAACCTGGCCTTGATAAATATTTTGGAGGATAACGCAAGTTAGGTCTGGGATAGGTCTGGGATTTGCTCTCATCAGGCTCATTCTTTCGCATATTTCTCATACTTGATGGCTAGATCCTGAGCTTTTTCTGGATTGCATCACGTAGTAATGTAGTACCACACTGAAACAGTCAATGAAACCTCGTTTCCATCAATATTTTAGAGGACAACGCAAGTTAGGTCTAGGTAAGACCTGAGATTTTCACTGATCAGACTCATACATTCGCATTCTTCAGATACTTGTTGAACGGATCCTGGGTTTTTTCTGGTTTGGATCACGTAGTTATGTGGGTCCACACTGAAACAATCAATTAAACCTGGTCTTGATAAATATTTTAGAGGATAAAGCGTGTTAGGTCTGGGATAGGTCTGGGATTTGCCCTCATCAGACTCATACTTTCGCACACTTCACATACTCGTTGAACAGATCCTGGGTTATTTTCTGGTTTGGATCACATAGTAATGTGGTACCACACTGAAACAGTCGATTAAACCAGGTTTCGATCAATATTTTTGAGGATAACGCATGTTAGGTCTAGGTTAGGCATGGGATTTTCACTTATCAGACTCATACTTTCGCATTCTTCACATACTTGTTGAACGGATCCTGGGTTTTTTCTGGTTTGGATCACGTAGTTATGTGGGTCCACACTGAAACAATCAATTAAACCTGGTCTTGACAAATATTTTAGAGGATAACGCATGTTAGGTCTGGGATAGGTCTGGGATTTGCCCTCACCAGACTCATACTTTCGCACACTTCACATACTTGTTGAACAGATCCTGGGTTATTTTCTGGTTTGGATCACATAGTAATGTGGTACCACACTGAAACAGTCGATAAAACCAGGTTTCGATCACTATTTTTGAGGACAACGCATGTTAGGTCTAGGTTAGGCCTGGGATTTTCACTCATCAGACTCATACTTTCGCATTCTTCACATACTTGTTGAACTGAAACTGGGTTTTGCTGGTTTGGATCACGTAGTAATGTGGTTCCACACTGAAACAGTCGGTTAAACCTGGTTTCGATCAATATTTTAGTGGATAACGCAAGTTAGGGCTGGGATAGGTCTGGGATTTGCCCTCATCAGACTCATACCTACGCACACTTCACATACTCGTTGAACAGATCCTGGGTTTTTTCTGGAGTGGATCACGTAGTAATGAAGTACAACACTGAAACAGTCAATTAAACCTGGTTTCCATCAATATTTTAGAGGACAGCGCATGTTAGGTCTAGGTTAGGCCTGGGATTTGCCCTGATCAGGGTCATACTTTCGCAGTTTTAACATACATGTTGACCTGATCGAGGGTTTTTTCTGGTTTGTATCACGTAGTAGTGTGGTACCACACTGAAACAGTCCATTAAACCTGGTTTGGATCAATTGTTTAGAGGATAACGCATGTTAGGTCTAGGTTAGCCCTGGGATTTTCACTCATCAGACTCATACTTTCGCATTCTTCTCATACATGTTGAACTGATCTTGGGGTTTTTCTGGTTTGAATCACGTAGTAATGTTGTACCACACTGAAGCAGTCGATTAAACCTGGTTTCGATCAATATTTTAGGGAATAATTCATGTTAGGTCTAGGTTAGGTCTGGGATTTGCTCTCATCAGGCTCATTCTTTGGCATATTTCTCATACTTGATGGCTAGATCCTGGGCTGTTTCTGGATTGTATGACGTAGTAATGTGGTACCACCCTGAAACAGCGAATTAAACCTGGTTTCGATCAATATTTTAGAGGATAACGCAAGTTAGGTCTAGGGTAGTCCTGGGATTTGCCCTCATCAGGGTCATACTTTCGCAGTTTTAACATACATGTTGACCTGATCGACGGTTTTTTCTGCTTTGGATCACGTAGTAAAGTGGCACCACACTGAAACATTCAATTAAACCTGGTCTTGATAAATATTTTAGAGGATAACGCATGTTAGGTTTGGGTTAGGTCTAGGATTTGCCCTCATCAGGCTCATACTTTCGCATATTTCTCATACTTCATGGCTAGATCCTGGGCTGTTTCTGGATTGTATCACGTAGTACTGTGGTACCACGCTGAAACAGTCAATTAAACCTGGTTTCGATCAATATTTTAGAGGATAACGCAAGTTAGGTCTGGCATAGGTCTGGGATTCGCCCTCATCAGGCTCATACTTTCGCGTTTTTCACATACTTGTTGAACAGATCCTGGGTTTTTTCTGGTTTGTATCACGTAGTAGTTGGTACCACACTGAAACAGTCCATTAAACCTGGTTTGGATCAATATTTTAGAGGATAACGCATGTTAGGGCTAGGTTAGCCCTGGGATTTGCACTCATCAGACTCATACTTTCGCATTCTTCTCATACTTGTTGAACTGATCCTGGGTTTTTTCTGGTTTGGATCACGTAGTAATGTGGTACCACACTGAAACAGTCGATTAAACCTGGTTTCGATCAATATTTTAGAGGATAACGCAAGTTAAGTCTGGGATTGGTCTGGGATTTGACCTCATCAGACTCATACTTTCGTACACTTCACATACTCGTTGAACAGATCCTGGGTTACTTTCTGGTTTGGTTCACATAGTAATGTGGTACCACACTGAAACAGTCGATTAAACCAGGTTTCGATCAATATTTTTGAGGATAACGCATGTTAGGTCTAGGTTAGGCCTGGGATTCTCACTCATCAGACTCATACTTTTGCATTGTTCACATACTTGTAGAACGGATCCTGGGTTTTTTCTGGTTTGGATCACGTAGTAATGTGGGACCACACTGAAACAGTCAATTAAACATGGTCTTGATCAATATTTTAGAGGATAACGCATGTTAGGGCTAGGTTAGTCCTGGGATTTGCACTCATCAGACTCATACTTTCGCATTCTTCTCATACTTGTTGAACTGATCCTGGGTTTTTTCTGGTTTGGATCACGTAGTAATGTGGTACCACACTGAAACAGTCGATTAAACCTGGTTTCGATCAATATTTTAAAGGATAACGCAAGTTAAGTCTGGGATTGGTCTGGGATTTGACCTCATCAGACTCATACTTTCGCACACTTCACATAGTTGTTGAACGGATCCTGGGTTTTTTCTGGTTTGGACCCCGTAGTAGTGTGGTACCACACTGAAACAGTCCATTAAACCTGGTTTCGCTCAATATTTTAGAGGATAACGCATGTTAGGTCTAGGTCAGGCCTGGGATTTTCACTCATCAGACTCATACTTTCGAATTCTTCACATACTTGTTGAACGGATGCTGGGTTTTTTCTGGTATGGATCACGTAGTAATGTGGGTCCGCACTGAAACAATCAATTAAACCTTGTCTTGATAAATATTTTAGAGGATAACGCATGTTAGGCTTGGGTTAGGTCTAGGATTTGCCCTCAGCAGGCTCATACTTTCGCATATCTCTCATACTTCATGGCTAGATCCCGGGCTGTTTCTGGATTGTATCACATAGTAATGTGGTACCATGCTGAAACAGTCAATTAAACCTGGTTTCGATCAATATTTTAGAGGATAACGCAAGTTAGGTCTGGCATAGGTCTGGGATTCGCCCTCATCAGGCTCATACTTTCGCGTTTTTCACATACTTGTTGAACAGATCCTGGGTTTTTTCTGGTTTGTATCACGTAGTAGTGTGGTACCACACTGAAACAGTCTATTAAACCGGGTTTGGATGAATATTTTAGAGGATAACGCATGTAAGGTCTAGGTTAGCCCTGGGATTTCCACTCATCAGACTCATACTTTCGCATTCTTCTCATACTTGTTGAACAGATCCTGGGTTTTTTCCTGTTTGGGTCACGTAGTAGTGTGGTACCACACTGAAGCAGTCGATTAAACCTGGTTTCGATCAATATTTTAGAGGATAACGCATGTTTGGTCTGGGATAGGTCTGGGATTTGCCCTCATCAGGCTCATACTTTCGCACACTTCACATACTCGTTGAACAGATCCTGGGTTATTTTCTGGTTTGGATCACATAGTAATGTGGTACCACACTGAAACAGTCGATTAAACCAGGTTTCGATCAATATTTTAGAGGATAACGCATGTTAGGTCTAGGTTAGGCCTGGGAATTTCACTCATCAGACTCATACATTCGCATTCTTCACATACTTGTTGAACGGATCCTGGGTTTTTTCTGGTTTGGATCACGTAGTAATGTGGGACCACACTGAAACAGTCAATTAAACCTGGTTTCGATCAATATTTTAGAGAATAATTCATGTTAGGTCTAGGTTAGGTCTGGGATTTGCTCTCATCAGGCTCATTCTTTCGTATATTTCTCATACATGTTGAACAGATCCTGGGTTTTTTCTGGTTTGGATCACGTAGTAATGTGGGACCACACTGAAACAATCAATTAAACCTGGTTTCCATCAATATTTTAGAGGACAACGCAAGTTAGGTCTGGGATAGGTCTGGGATTTGCCCTCATCAGGCTCATACTTTCGCGTTTTTCACATACTTGTTGAAGAGATCCTGGGTTTTTTCTGGTTTGGATCCCGTAGTAGTGTGGTACCACAATAAAACATTCAATTAAACCTGGTTTCGATCAATATTTTAGAGGATATCGCAAGTTAGACCTGGGATAGCTCTGGGATTTGCCCTCATCAGACTCATACTTTCGGACACTTGACATACTCGTTGATCAGATCCTGGGGTTTTTTCTGGTTTGGATCACGTAGTAATGTGGTACCACACTGAAACATTCAATGAAACCAGGTCTGGATAAATATTTTAGAGGATAACGCAAGTTAGGTCTGGGATAGGTCTGGGATTAGCCCTCATCAGACTCATACTTTCGCTTTCTTCACATACTCGTTGAACAGATCCTGTGTTATTTTCTGGTTTGGATCACATAGTAATGTGGTACCACACTGAAACAGTCGATTAAACCAGGTTTCGATCAATATTTTTGAGGATAACGCATGTTAGGTCTAGGTTAGGTCTGGGATTTTCACTCATCAGACTCATACTTTCGCATTCTTCACATACTTGTTGAACGGATCCTGGGTTTTTTCTGGTTTGGATCACGTAGTAATGTGGGACCACACTGAAACTGTCGGTTAAACCTGGTTTCGATCAATATTTTAGTGGATAACGCAAGTTAGGTCTGGGATAGGTCTGGGATTTGCCCTCATCAGACTCATACCTACGCACACTTCACATACTCGGTGAACAGATCCTGGGTTATTTTCCGGTTTGGATCACATAGTAATGTGGTACCACACTGAAACAGTCGATTAAACCAGGTTTCGATCAATATTTTTGAGGATAACGCATGTTAGGTCTAAGTTAGGCCTGGGATTTTCACTCATCAGACTCATACTTTCGTATTCTTCACATACTTGTTGAACGGATCCTGGGTTTTTTCTGGTTTGGATTACGTAGTAATGAGGGACCACACTGAAACAATCAAATAAACCTGGTCTTGATAAATATTTTAGAGGATAAAGCATGTTAGGTCTGCGTTAGGTCTAGGATTTGCCCTCGTCTGGCTCAAACTTTCGCATATTTCTCATACTTCATGACAAGATCCTGGGCTATTTCTGGATTGGATCACGTAGTAATGTGGTACCACACTGAAACAGTCGATTAAACCAGGTTTCGATCAATATTTTTGAGGATAACGCAACTTAGGTCTGGGATAGGTCTGGGATTTGCCCTCGTCAGGCTCATACTTTCGCGTTTTTCACATACTTGTTCAACAGATCCTGGGTTTTTCCGGTTTGGGTCACGTAGTAGTGTGGTACCACACTGAAACAGTCGATTAAACCTGGTTTCGATCAATATTTTTGAGGATAACGCATGTTAGGTCTAGGTTACGCCGGGGATTTTCACTCATCAGACTCATACTTTCGCATTCTTCACATACTTGTTGAACGGATCGTGGGTTTTTTCTGGTTTGGATCACATAGTAATGTGGTACCACACTGAAACAGTCGATTAAACCAGGTTGCGATCAATATTTTTAAGGATAACGCATTTTAGGTCTAGGTTAGGCCTGGGATTTGCCCTCATCAGGGTCATACGTCCGCAGTTTTAACATACATGTTGACCTGATCGAGGGTTTTTTCTGCTTTGGATCACGTAGTAAAGTGGTACCATACTGAAACAGTCCATTAAACCTGGTTTGGATCAATATTTTAAAGGATAACGCAAGTTAGGTCTGGGATAGGTCTGGGATTCGCCCTCATCAGGCTCATACTTTCGCGTTTTTCACATACTTGTTGAACTGATCCTGGGTTTTTTCTGGTTTGGATCACGTAGCAATGTGGTACCACACTGAAACAGTCGATTAAACCTGGTTTCGATCAATATTTTAGAGCATAACGCAAGTTTGGTCTGGGATAGGTCTGGGATTTGCCCTCATCAGGCTCATACTTTCGCGTTTTTCACATACTTGTTGGACAGATCCTGGGTTTTTACTGGTTTGGATCACGTAGTAATGTGGGCCCACACTGAAACAGTCCATTAATCCTGGTTTGGATCAATATTTTAGAGGATAACGCATGATAGGTCTAGGTTAGGTCTGGGATTTTCACTCATCAGGGTCATACTTTCGCAGTTTTAACTTACATGTTGACGTGATCGAGGGTTTTTTCTGCTTTGGATCACGTAGTAAAGTGGTACCACACTGAAACAGTCCATTAAACCGGGTTTGAATCAATATTTTAGAGGATAACGCATGTTAGGTCTGGGTTAGGACTTGGATTTGCCCCCATCAGGCTCATACTTTCGCATATTTCTCATACTTCATGGCTGGATCCTGGGCTATTTCTGGTTTGGATCACGTAGTAATGTGGTACCACACTGAAACAGTCAATTAAAACTGGTTTCGATCAATATTTTAGAGGATAACGCAAGTTTGGTCTGGGATAGGTCTGGGATTTGCCCTCATCAGGCTCATACTTTCGCGTTTTTCACATACTTGTTGAACAGATCCTGGGTTTTTACTGGTTTGGATCACGTAGTAATGTGGGCCCACACTGAAACAGTCCATTAATCCTGGTTTGGATCAATATTTTAGAGGATAACGCATGTTAGGTCTAGGTTAGGTCTGGGATTTTCACTCATCAGGGTCATACTTTCGCAGTTTTAACTTACATGTTGACGTGATCGAGGGTTTTTTCTGCTTTGGATCACGTAGTAAAGTGGTACCACACTGAAACAGTCCATTAAACCGGGTTTGAATCAATATTTTAGAGGTTAACGCATGTTAGGTCTGGGTTAGGACTTGGATTTGCCCCCATCAGGCTCATACTTTCGCATATTTCTCATACTTCATGGCTGGATCCTGGGTTATTTCTGGTTTGGATCACGTAGTAATGTGGTGCCACACTGAAACAGTCAATTAAAACTGGTTTCGATCAATATTTTAGAGGATAACGCAAGTTTGGTCTGGGATAGGTCTGGGATTTGCTCTCATCAGGCTCATTCTTTCGCATATTTCTCATACTTGATGGCTAGATTCTGGGCTTTTTCCGGTTTGCATCACGTAGTAATGAAGTACAACACTGAAACAGTTAACTCAACCTGGTTTCCATCAATATTTTAGAGGACAACGCATGTTAGGTCTAGGTTAGGCCTGGGATTTGCCCTCATCAGGGTCATACTTTCGCAGTTTTAACATACATGTTGACGTGATCGAGGGTTTTTTTTGCTTTGGATCACGTAGTAAAGTGGCACCACACTGAAACAGTCCATTAAACCTGGTTTGGATCAATATTTTAGAGGATAACGCATGTTAGGTCTAGGTTAGCCCTGTGATTTTCACTCATCAGACTCATACTTTCGCATTCTTCACATACTTGTTGAACGGATCCTAGGTTTTTTCTGGTTTGGTTCACGTAGTAATGTGGTACCACACTGGAACATTCAATTAAACCTGGTCTTGATAAATATTTTAGAGGATAACGCATGTTAGGTTTGGGTTAGGTCTAGGATTTGCCCTCATGAGGCTGATACTTTCGCATATTTCTCATACTTCATGGCTAGATCCTGGGCTGTTTCTGGATTGTATCACGTAGTAATGTGGTACCACGCTGAAACAGTCAATTAAGCCTGATTTCGATGAATATTTTAGTGGATAACGCAAGTTAGGTCTGGGATAGGTCTGGGATTCGCCCTCATCAGGCTCATACCTTCGCATATTTCTCATACTTGGTGGCTAGATCCTGGGCTTTTTCTGGATTGCATCACGCAGTAATGTGGTACCACACTGAAGCAGTCGATTAAACCAGGTTTCGATCAATATTTTTGAGGATAACGCATGTTAGGTCTAGGTTAGGCCTGGTACTTTCACTCATCAGACTCATACTTTCGCACACTTCACATACTCGTTGAACAGATCCTGGGTTATTTTCCGGTTTGGATCACATAGTAATGTGGTACCACACTGAAACAGTCGATTAAACCAGGTTTGGATCAATATTTTTGAGGATAACGCATGTTAGGTCTAGGTTAGGCCTGGGATTTTCACTCATCAGACTCATACTTTCGTATTCTTCACATACTTGTTGAACGGATCCTGGGTTATTTTCTGGTTTGGATCACATAGTAATGTGGTACCACACTGAAACAGTCCATTAAACCAGGTTTCGATCAATATTTTTGAGGATAACGCATGTTAGGTCTAGGTTAGGCCTGGGATTTTCACTCATCAGACTCATGCTTTCGTATTCTTCACATACTTGTTGAACGGATCCTGGGTTTTTTCTGGTTTGGATTACGTAGTAATGAGGGACCACACTGAAACAATCAAATAAACCTGGTCTTGATAAATATTTTAGAGGATAAAGCATGTTAGGTCTGCGTTAGGTCTAGGATTTGCCCTCGTCAGGCTCAAACTTTCGCATATTTCTCATACTTCATGACAAGATCCTGGGCTATTTCTGGATTGGATCACGTAGTAATGTGGTACCTCACTGAAACAGTCGATTAAACCAGGTTTCGATCAATATTTTTGAGGATAACGCAACTTAGGTCTGGGACAGGTCTGGGATTTGCCCTCGTCAGGCTCATACTTTCGCGTTTTTCACATACTTGTTCAACAGATCCTGGGTTTTTCCGGTTTGGGTCACGTAGTAGTGTGGTACCACACTGAAACAGTCGATTAAACCTGGTTTCGATCAATATTTTTGAGGATAACGCATGTTAGGTCTGGGATAGGTCTGGGATTAGCCCTCATCAGGCTCATACTTTCGCAGTTTTAACATGCATGTTGACCTGATCGAGGGTTTTTTCTGCTTTGGATCACGTAGTAAAGTGGTACCACAACTAAAACAGTCAATTAAACCTGGTTTCGATCAATATTTTAGAGAATAATTCATGTTAGGTCTAGGTTAGGTCTGGGATTAGCCCTCATCAGACTCATACTTTCGCACACTTCACATACTCGTTGACAAGATCCTGGGTTTTTTTCTTGTTTGGATCACGTAGTAATGTGGTACCACACTGAAACAGTCGATTAAACCTGGTTTCGATTAATGTTTTAGAGGATAACGCATGTTAGGTCTGGGATAGGTCTGGGATTCGCCCTCATCAGGCTCATACTTTCGCATATTTCTCATACTTGATGGCTAGATCCTGGGCTTTTTCTGGATTGCATCATGTAGTAATGAAGTACAACACTGAAACAGTCAATTAAACCTGGTTTCGATCAATATCTTAGAGGATAACGCATGTTAGGTCTGGGATAGGTCTGGGATTCGCCCTCATCAGGCTCATACTTTCGCATATTTCTCATACTTGATGGCTAGATCCTGGGCTTTTTCTGGATTGCATCATGTAGTAATGAAGTACAACACTGAAACAGTCAATTAAACCTGGTTTCGATCAATATCTTAGAGGACAACGCAAGTTAGGTCTGGGATAGGTCTGGGATTTGCCCTCATCAGGCTCATACTTTCGCGTTTTTCACATACTTGTTGAACAGATCCTGGGTTTTTTCCGGTTTGGGTCACGTACTAATGTGGTACCACGCTGAAACAGTCAATTAAACCTGGTTTCGTTCAATATTTTAGAGGATAACGCAAGTTAGGTCTGGGATAGGTCTGGGATTTGCCCTCATCAGGCTCATACTTTCGCGTTTTTCACATACTTGTTGAACAGATCCTGGGTTTTTTCCTGTTTGGGTCACGTAGTAGTGTGGTACCACACTGAAGCAGTCGATTAAACCTGGTTTCGATCAATATTTTAGAGGATAACGCAAGTTAGGTCTGGGATAGGTCTGGGATTTGCCCTCATCAGGCTCATACTTTCGCGTTTTTCACATACTTGTTGAACAGATCCTGGGTTTTTCCTGGTTTGGATCAGGTAGTAATGTGGGACCACACTGGAACAGTCAATTAAACCTGGTTTCGATCAATGTTTTAGAGAATATTTCATGTTAGGTCTAGGTTAGGTCTGGGATTTGCTCTCATCAGGCTCATTCTTTCGCATATTTCTCATACTTCATGGCTAGATCCTGGGCTATTTCTGGATCGGATCACGTAGTAATGTGGTACCACACTGAAACAGTCGATTAAACCAGGTTTCGATCAATATTTTTGAGGATAACGCATGTTAGGTTTGGGTTAGGTCTAGGATTTGCCCTCATCAGGCTCATACTTTCGCATATTTCTCATACTTCATGGCTGGATCCTGGGCTATTTCTGGATTGGATCACGTAGTAATGTGGTACCACACTGAAACAGTCAATTAAACCTGGTTTCCATCAATATTTTAGAGGATAACGCAAGTTAGGTCTGGGATAGGTCTGGGATTCGCCCTCATCAGGCTCATACTTTCGCGTTTTTCACATACTTGTTGAACTGGTCCTGGGTTTTTTCTGGTTTGGATCACGTAGCAATGTGGAACCACACTGAAGCAGTCGATTAAACCTGGTTTCGATCAATATTTTAGAGGATAACGCAAGTTTGGTCTGGGATAGGTCTGGGATTTGCCCTCATCAGGCTCATACTTTCGCATTCTTCACATACTTGTTGAACGGATCCTGGGTTTTTTCTGGTTTGGATCACGTAGTAATATGGGACCACACTGAAACAATCAATTAAACCTGGTCATGATCAATATTTTAGAGAATAATTCATGTTATGTCTAGGTTAGGTCTAGGATTTGCCCTCATCAGGCTCATTCTTTCGCATATTTCTCATACTTGATGGCTAGATCCTGGGCTTTTTCTGGATTGCATCACGTAGTAATGTGGTACCACACTGAAACAGTCGATTAAACCAGGTTTCGATCAATATTTTTGAGGATAACGCATGTTAGGTTTGGGTTAGGTCTAGGATTTGCCCTCATCAGGCTCATACTTTCGCATATTTCTCATACTTCATGGCTGGATCCTGGGCTATTTCTGGATTGGATCACGTAGTAATGTGGTACCACACTCAAACAGTCGATTAAACCAGGTTTCTATCAATATTTTTGAGGATAACGCAAGTTAGGTCTGGGATAGGTCTGGGATTTGCCCTCATCAGGCTCATACTTTCGCGTTTTTCACATACTTGTTGAACAGATCCTGGGTTTTTTCCGGTTTGGGTCACGTACTAATGTGGTACCACGCTGAAACAGTCAATTAAACCTGGTTTCGTTCAATATTTTAGAGGATAACGCAAGTTAGGTCTGGGATAGGTCTGGGATTTGCCCTCATCAGGCTCATACTTTCGCGTTTTTCACATACTTGTTGAACAGATCCTGGGTTTTTTCCTGTTTGGGTCACGTAGTAGTGTGGTACCACACTGAAGCAGTCGACTAAACCTGGTTTCGATCAATATTTTAGAGGATAACGCAAGTTAGGTCTGGGATAGGTCTGGGATTTGCCCTCATCAGGCTCATACTTTCGCGTTTTTCACATACTTGTTGAACAGATCCTGGGTTTTTCCTGGTTTGGCTCCGGTAGTAATGTGGGACCACACTGGAACAGTCAATTAAACCTGGTTTCGATCAATGTTTTAGAGAATATTTCATGTTAGGTCTAGGTTAGGTCTGGGATTTGCTCTCATCAGGCTCATTCTTTCGCATATTTCTCATACTTCATGGCTAGATCCTGGGCTATTTCTGGATTGGATCACGTAGTAATGTGGTACCACACTGAAACAGTCGATTAAACCAGGTTTCGATCAATATTTTTGAGGATAACGCATGTTAGGTTTGGGTTAGGTCTAGGATTTGCCCTCATCAGACTCATACTTTCGCATATTTCTCATACTTCATGGCTGGATCCTGGGCTATTTCTGGATTGGATCACGTAGTAATGTGGTACCACACTGAAACAGTCAATTAAACCTGGTTTCCATCAATATTTTAGAGGATAATGCAAGTTAGGTCTGGGATAGGTCTGGGATTCGCCCTCATCAGGCTCATACTTTCGCGTTTTTCACATACTTGTTGAACTGGTCCTGGGTTTTTTCTGGTTTGGATCACGTAGCAATGTGGAACCACACTGAAGCAGTCGATTAAACCTGGTTTCGATCAATATTTTAGAGGACAATGCAAGTTAGGTCTGGGATAGGTCTGGGATTTGCCCACATCAGGGTCATACGTTCGCATTTTTCACATACTTGTTGAACAGATCCTGGGTTTTCTCTGGTATGGATCACGCAGTAATGTGGTACCACACTGAAGCATTCAGTTAAACCTGGTCTTGATAAATATTTTTGAGGATAACGCATGTTAGGTCTGGGTTAGGTCTAGGATTTGCCCTCATCAGGCTCATACTTTCGCATATTTCTTATACTTCATGGATAGATCCTGGGCTATTTTCTGGTTTGGATCACATAGTAATGTGGTACCACACTGAAACAGTTGATTAAACCAGGTTTCGATCAATATTTTAGAGGATAACGCAAGTTTGGTCTGGGATAGGTCTGGGATTTGCCCTGATCAGGCTCATACTTTCGCATTTTTCGCATACTTGTTGGCCAGATCCTGGGCTTTTTCTGGTTTGTATCACGTAGTAATGAGGTACCTCACTGAAACAGTCAATAAAAGCTGGTTCCGAATAGTATTTTAGAGGATAACTCTGGTTATGTCTGGGTTCGTTCTGGTATTTGCAATCATCTTGCTCATACTTTCGCTTTTTTCGCATACTTGTTGGCCAGATGCTGGGTTTTTTCTGGTTTGGACCACGTAGTAATGAGGTACCTCACTGAAACAGTCAATAAAAGCTGGTTCCGATTAGTGTTTTAGAGGATAACGCCGGTTATATCTCGGTTAGGTCTGGGATTTACCCTGATCAGGCTCATACTTTCGCATTTTTCGCATACTTGTTGGCCAGATCCTGGGCTTTTTCTGGTTTGTATCACGTAGTAATGAGGTACCTCACTGAAACAGTCAATAGAAGCTGGTTCCGAATAGTATTTCAGAGGATAACGCTGGCTATGTCTGGGTTAGTTCTGGTATTTGCAATCATCTGGCTCATACTTTCGCGATTTTCGCATATTTGTTGGCCAGATCCTGGGTTTTTTCTGGTTTGGATCCCGTAGTAATGAGGTTCCACACCTGAAGAGTCAATTGAACCTGTTTGCGATTAATATTTTAGAGGATAACGCCGCTTATGTCTCGGTTAGGTCTGGGATTTGCCCTCATTTGGCTCGTACATTCGCATTTTTCGCATACTTATTAGCAAGATCCTGGCCTTTTTCTGGTTTGTGCCACGTAGTAATGCGGTACTACACCGAAACAGTCAATTAAATCTGGTTGCGATTAATATTTTAGAGGATAACGCTGGTTATGTCTCGGTTAGGTCTGGGATTTGCCCTCATCTGATCCGTACTTTCGCATTTTTCGCATTCTTGTTCGCCAGATCCTGGGCTTTTTCTGGTTTGGATCACGTCAAAATGTGGTACCATACTGAAACAGTCAATAAAAGCTGGTTCCGATTAGTGTTTTAGAGGATAACGCTGGTTATGTCTGGATTAGTTCTGGTATTTGCAATCATCTTGCTCATACTTTCGCTTTTTTCGCATACTTGTTAGCCAGATGCTGGGTTTTTTCTGGTTTGGATCCCGTAATAATGACGTTCCACACCGAAGCAGTCAATTAAACCTGGTTTCGATTAATACTTTAGAGGATATTGCCGGTTATATCTCGGTTAGGGCTGGGATTTGCCCTAATCTGGCCCGTACTTTCGCATTTTTCGCATACTTGAATGGCCAGATCCTGTGTTCTTCTATTGTTAGGATCACGTAGTAATGTGGTACCACACTGAAACAGTCAATTAAACCTGGTTGCGACTAAAATTTTACAGGATAACGCAGGTTATGACTCGGTTAGTTCTGGTATTTGCAATCATCTGGCTCATACTTTCGCGTTTCTCGCATACTTGTTCGCAAGATCCTGGGCTTTTTCTGGTTTGTGTCACGTAGTAATGCGGTACCACACCGAAACAGTCAATTAAACCTTGGTTGCGATTAATATTTTAGAGGATAACGCAGGTTATGTCTCGGTTAGGTCTGGGTTTTGCCCTCATCTGGCTCGTACTTTCGCATTTTTCGCATACTTGTTGGCCAGATCCTGGGCTTTTTCTGGTTTGGATCACGTAGTAATGTGGTACCACACTGAAACAGTCAATAAAAACTGGTTCCGATTAGTGTTTTAGAGGATAACGTTGGTTATGTCTGGGTTAGTTCTGGTATTTGCAATCATCTTGCTCATACTTTCGCTTTTTTCGCATACTTGTTGGCCAGATGCTGGGTTTTTTCTGGTTTGGACCACGTAGTAATGAGGTACCTCACTGAAACAGTCAATAAAAGCTGGTTCCGATTAGTGTTTTAGAGGATAACGCCGGTTATATCTCGGTTAGGTCTGGGATTTGCACTCATCTGTTTCGTACCTTCGCATTTTTCGCATACTTGTTGGCCAGATCCTGGCCTTTTTCTGGTTTTGTATCACGTAGTAATGTGGTACCACACTGAAACAGTCAATAGAAGCTGGTTCCGAATAGTATTTTAGAGGATAACGCTGGCTATGTCTGGGTTAGTTCTGGTATTTGCAATCATCTGGCTCATACTTTCGCGTTTTTCGCATATTTGTTGGCCAGATCCTGGGTTTTTTCTGGTTTGGATCCCGTAGTAATGAGGTTCCACACCTGAAGAGTCAATTGAACCTGTTTGCGATTAATATTTTAGAGGATAACGCCGGTTATGTCTCGGTTAGGTCTGGGATTTGCCCCCATCTGGCTCGTACTTTCGCATTTTTCGCATACTTGTTGGCCAGATCCTGGGTTTTTTTCTGGTTTGGACCACGTAGTAATGAGGTACCTCACTGGAACAGTCAATAAAAGCTGGTTCCGATTAGTGTTTTAGAGGATAACGCCGGTTATATCTCGGTTAGGTCTGGGATTTGCACTCATCTGGTTCGTACCTTCGCATTTTTCGCATACTTGTTGGCCAGATCCTGGCCTTTTTCTGGTTTGTATCACGTAGTAATGTGGTACCACACTGAAACAGTCAATAGAAGCTGGTTCCGAATAGTATTTTAGAGGATAACGCTGGCTATGTCTGGGTTAGTTCTGGTATTTGCAATCATCTGGCTCATACTTTCGCGTTTTTCGCATATTTGTTGGCCAGATCCTGGGTTTTTTCTGGTTTGGATCCCGTAGTAATGAGGTTCCACACCTGAAGAGTCAATTGAACCTGTTTGCGATTAATATTTTAGAGGATAACGCCGGTTATGTCTCGGTTAGGTCTGGGATTTGCCCCCATCTGGCTCGTACCTTCGCATTTTCCCATACTTGTTGGCCAGATCCGGGCCTTTTTCTGGCTTGGACCAAGTAGTAATGTGGGACCACACTGAAACAGTCAATTAAACCTGGTTGCGATTAATATTTTAGAGGATAACGCCGTCTATGTCTCGGTTAGGTCTGGGATTTGCCCTCATCTGGCTCGTACTTTCGCATTTTTCGCATACTTGTTGGCCAGATCCTGGCCTTTTTCTGGTTTGTATCACGTAGTAATGAGGTACCTTACTGAAACAGTCAATAAAAGCTGGTTGCGAATAGTATTTTAGAGGATAACTCTGGTTATGTCTGGGTTCGTTCTGGCATTTGCAATCATCTTGCTCATACTTTCGCTTTTTTCGCATACTTGTTAGCCAGATGCTGGATTTTTTCTGGTTTGGATCCCGTAATAATGACGTTCCACACCGAAGCAGTCAATTAAACCTGGTTTCGATTAATACTTTAGAGGATATTGCCGGTTATATCTCGGTTAGGTCTCGGATTTGCCCTCATCTGGCTCGTACCTTCGCATTTTTCCCATACTTGTTGGCCAGATCCTGGCCTTTTTCTGGCTTGGACCAAGTATTAATGTGGGACCACACTGAAACAGTCAATTAAACCTGGTTGCGATTAATATTTTCGAGGATAACGCCGTTTATGTCTCGGTTAGGTCTGGGATTTGCCCTCATCTGGCTCGTACTTTCGCATTTTTCGCATACTTGTTGGCCAGATCCTGGGTTTTTCCTGGTTTGTATCCCGTAATAATGACATTCCACACCGAAACAGTCAATTAAACCCGGTTTCGATTAATATTTTAGAGGATATTGCCGGTTATATCTCGGTTAGGTCTGGGATTTGCCCTCATCTGGCCCGTACTTTCGCATTTTTCGCATACTTGAATGGCCAGATCCTGTGTTCTTCTATTGTTAGGATCACGTAGTAATGTGGTACCACACTGAAACAGTCAATTAAACCTGGTAGCGACTAAAATTTTACAGGATAACGCAGGTTATGTCTCGGTTAGTTCTGGGATTTGCCCTCATCTGGCCCGTACTTTCGCGTTTCTCGCATACTTGTTCGCAAGATCCTGGGCTTTTTCTGGTTTGTGTCACGTAGTAATGCGGTACCACACCGAAACAGTCAATTAAACCTTGGTTGCGATTAATATTTTAGAGGATAATGCAGGTTATGTCTCGGTTAGGTCTGGTATTTGCAATCATCTTCCTTATACTTTCGCTTTCTTCGCATACTTGTTGACCAGATGCTGGGTTTTTTCTGGTTTGGACCACGTAGTAATGAGGTACCTCACTGAAACGGTCAATAAAAGCTGGTTCCGATTAGTGTTTTAGAGGATAACGCCGGTTATATCTCGGTTCTGTCTCGGATTTGCCCTCATCTGGCTCGTACCTTCGCATTTTTCCCATATTTGTTGGCCAGATCCTGGCCTTTTTCTGGCTTGGACCAAGTAGTAATGTGGGACCACACTGAAACAGTCAATTAAACCTGGTTGCGATTAATATTTTTGAGGATAACGCCGTTTATGTCTCGGTTAGGTCTGGGATTTGCCCTCATCTGGCTCGTACTTTCGCATTTTTCGCATACTTGTTGGCCAGATCCTGGCCTTTTTCTGGTTTGTATCACGTAGTAATGAGGTACCTCACTGAAACAGTCAATAAAAGCTGGTTCCGAATAGTATTTTAGAGGATAACTCTGGTTATGTCTGGGTTCGTTCTGGTATATGCAATCATCTTGCTCATACTTTCGCTTTTTTCGCATACTTGTTGGCCAGATGCTGGGTTTTTTCTGGTTTGGACCACGTAGTAATGAGGTACCTCACTGAAACAGTCAATAAAAGCTGGTTCCGATTAGTGGTTTAGAGGATAACGCCGGTTATATCGCGGTTAGGTCTGGGATTTGCACTCATCTGGTTCGTACCTTCGCATTTTTCGCATACTTGTTGGCCAGATCCTGGCCTTTTTCTGGTTTGTATCACGTAGTAATGTGGTACCACACCTGAAGAGTCAATTGAACCTGTTTGCGATTAATATTTTAGAGGATAACGCCGGTTATGTCTCGGTTAGGTCTGGGATTTGCCCTCATCTGGCTCGTACTTTCGCATTTTTCGCATACTTGTTGGCCAGATCCTGGCCTTTTTCTGGTTTGTATCACGTAGTAATGAGGTACCTCACTGAAACAGTCAATAAAAGCTGGTTCCGAATAGTATTTTACAGGATAACTCTGGTTATGTCTGGGTTCGTTCTGGTATTTGCAATCATGTGGCTCATACTTTCGCGTTTTTCGCATATTTGTAGGCCAGATCCTGGGTTTTTTCTGGTTTGGATTCCGTAGTAATGAGGTGCCACACCGAAACAGTCAATTAAACCTGGTTGCGATTAATATTTTAGAGGATGACGCCGGTTATGTCTCGGTTAGGACTGAGATTTGCCCTCATCTGGCTCGTACTTTCGCATTTCTCGCATACTTGTTGGCCAGATGCTGGGTTTTTTCTGGTTTGGATCACGTAATAATGACGTTCCACACCGAAACAGTCAATTAAACCTGGTTTCTATTAATAGTTTAGAGGATAACGCCGGTTTTGTTTCGGTTAGGTCAGGGATTTGCCCTCATCTGGCTCGTACTTTCGCATTTCTCGCATACTTGTTGGCCAGATCCTGGCCTTTTTCTGGTTTGTATCACGTAGTAATGTGGTACCACACTGAAACAGTCAATAGAAGCTGGTTCCGAATAGTATTCTAGAGGATAACGCTGGCTATGTCTGGGTTAGTTCTGGTATTTTCAATCATCTTGCTCATACTTTCGCTTTTTTCGCATACTTGTTGGCCAGATGCTGGGTTTTTTCTGGTTTGGACAACGTAGTAATGAGGTACCTCACTGAAACAGTCAATAGAAGCTGGTTCCGAATAGTATTTTAGAGGATAACGCTGGCTACGTCTGGGTTAGTTCTAGTATTTGCAATCATCTGGCTCATACTTTCGCGTTTTTCGCATATTTGTTGGCCAGATCCTGGGTTTTTTCTGGTATGGATCCCGTAGTAAGTTGGTTCCACACCTGAATAGTCAATTAAACCTGGTTGCGATTAATATTTTAGAGGATAACGCCGGTTATGTCTCGGTTAGGTCTGGGTTTTGCCCTCATCTGGCTCGTACTTTCGCAATTTTCGCATACTTGTTGGCCAGATCCTGGGCTCTTTCTGGTTTGGTTCACGTAGTAATGTGGTACCACACTGAAACAGTCAATAAAAACTGGTTCCGATTAGTGTTTTAGAGGATAACGCTGGTTATGTCTGGGTTAGTTCTGGTATTTGCAATCATCTTGCTCATACTTTCGCTTTTTTCGCATACTTGTTGGCCAGATGCTGGGTTTTTTCTGGTTTGGGCCACGTAGTAATGAGGTACCTCACTGAAACGGTCAATAAAAGCTGGTTCCGATTAGTGTTTTAGAGGATAACGCCGGTTATATCTCGGCTAGGTCTCGGATTTGCCCTCATCTGGCTCGTACCATCGCATTTTTCCCATACTTGTTGGCCAGATCCTGGCCTTTTTCTGGCTTGGACCAAGTAGTAATGTGGGACCACACTGACACAGTCAATTAAACCTGGTTGCGATTAATATTTTAGAGGATAACGTCGTTTATGTCTCGGTAAGGTCTGGGATTTGCCCTCATCTGGCTCGTACTTTCGCATTTTTCGCATACTTGTTGGCCAGATCCTGGCCTTTTTCTGGTTTGTATCACGTAGTAATGAGGTACCTCACTGAAACAGTCAATAAAAGCTGGTTCCGAATAGTATTTTGGAGGATAACTCTGGTTATGTCTGGGTTCGTTCTGGTATTTGCAATCATCTTGCTCATACTTTCGCTTTTTTCGCATACTTGTTGGCCAGATGCTGGGTTTTTTCTGGTTTGGACCACGTAGTAATGAGGTACCTCACTGAAACAGTCAATAAAAGCTGGTTCCGATTAGTGTTTTAGAGGATAACGCCGGTTATATCTCGGTTAGGTCTGGGATTTGCACTCATCTGGTTCGTACCTCCGCATTTTTCGCATACTTGTTGGCCAGACCCTGGCCTTTTTCTGGTTTGTATCACATAGTAATGTGGTACCACACTGAAACAGTCAATAGAAGCTGGTTCCGAATAGTATTTTAGAGGATAACGCTGGCTATGTCTGGGTTAGTTCTGGTATTTGCAATCATGTGGCTCATACTTTCGCGTTTTTCGCATATTTGTTGGCCAGATCCTGGGTTTTTTCTGGTTTGGATTCCGTAGTAATGAGGTGCCACACCGAAACAGTCAATTAAACCTGGTTGCGATTAATATTTTAGAGGATAACGCCGGTTATGTCTCGGTTAGGGCTGAGATTTGCCCTCATCTGGCTCGTACTTTCGCATTTCTCGCATACTTGTTGGCCAGATGCTGGGTTTTTTCTGGTTTGGATCACGTAATAATGATGTTCCACACCGAAACAGTCAATTAAACCTGGTTTCTATTAATATTTTAGAGGATAACGCCGGTTTTGTCTCGGTTAGGTCTGGGATTTGCCCTCATCTGGCTCGTACTTTCGCATTTCTCGCATACTTGTTGGCCAGATCCTGGGCTTTTTCTGGTTCGGATCACGTAGTAATGTGGTACCACACTGAGACAGTCAATAAAAGTTGGTCCCGATTAGTATTTTAGAGGATAACGCCGGTTATGTCTCGGTTAGGTCTGGGATTTGCCTTCATCTGGCTCGTACTTTCGCATTTTTCGCATACTTGTTGGCCAGATCCTGGCCTTTTTCTGGTTTCTATCACGTAGTAATGAGGTGCCACACCGAAACAGTCAATTAAACCTGGTTGCGATTAATATTTTAGAGGATAACGCCGGTTATGTCTCGGTTAGGGCTGAGATTTGCCCTCATCTGGCTCGTACTTTCGCATTTCTCGCATACTTGTTGGCCAGATGCTGGGTTTTTTCTGGTTTGGATCACGTAATAATGATTTCCACACCGAAACAGTCAATTAAACCTGGTTTCTATTAATATTTTAGAGGATAACGCCGGTTTTGTCTCGGTTAGGGCTGAGATTTGCCCTCATCTGGCTCGTACTTTCGCATTTCTCGCATACTTGTTGGCCAGATGCTGGGTTTTTTCTGGTTTGGATCACGTAATAATGATGTTCCACACCGAAACAGTCAATTAAACCTGGTTTCTATTAATATTTTAGAGGATAACGCCGGTTTTGTCTCGGTTAGGTCTGGGATTTGCCCTCATCTGGCTCGTACTTTCGCATTTTTCGCATACTTGTTGGCCAGATCCTGGGTTTTTCCTGGTTTGGATCCCGTAATAATGACATTCCACACCGAAACAGTCAATTAAACCTGGTTTCTATTAATATTTTAGAGGATATTGCCGGTTATATCTCGGTTAGGTCTGGGTTTGGCCACATCTGGCCCGTACTTTCGCATTTTTCGCATACTTGAATGGCCAGATCCTGTGTTCTTCTATTGTTAGGATCACGTAGTAATGTGGTACCACACTGAAACAGTCAATAAAAGCTGGTTCCGAATAGTATTTTAGAGGATAACGCTGGCTATGTCTGGGTTAGTAATGGTATTTGCAATCATCTGGCTCATACTTTCGCGTTTTTCGCATATATGTTGGCCAGATCCTGGGTTTTTTCTGGTTAGGATCCCGTAGTAATGAGGTTCCACACCGAAACAGTCAATTAAACCTGGTTGCGATTAATATTTTAGAGGATAACGCCGGTTATGCCTCGGTTAGGTCTGGGATTTGCCCTCATCTGGCTCGTACATTCGCATTTTTCGCATACTTGTTGGCGAGATCCTGGCCTTTTTCTGGTTTGTAGCACGTAGTAATGTGGTACCACACTGAAACAGTCAATAGAAGCTGGTTCCGAATAGTATTCTAGAGGATAACGCTGGCTATGTCTGGGTTAGTTCTGGTATTTGCAATCATCTTGCTCATACTTTCGCTTTTTTCGCATACTTGTTGGCCAGATGCTGGGTTTTTTCTGGTTTGGGCAACGTAGTAATGAGGTACCTCACTGAAACAGTCAATAAAAGCTGGTTCCGATTAGAGTTTTAGAGGATAACGCTGGTTATGTCTGGGTTAGTTCTGGTATTTGCAATCATCTGGCTCATGCTTTCGCGTTTTTCTCATATTTGTTGGCCAGATCCTGGGTTTTTTCTGGTTTGGATTCCGTAGTAATGAGGTGCCACACCGAAACAGTCAATTAAGCCTGGTTGCGAATAATATTTTAGAGGATAACGCCGGTTATGTCTCGGTTAGGGCTGGGATTTGCCCTCATCTGGCTCGTACCAATCGCATTTCTCGCATACTTGTTGGCCAGATCCTGGGCTTTTTCTGGTTCGGATCACGTAGTAATGTGGTACGACACTGAGACAGTCAATAAAAGTTGGTCCCGATTAGTATTTCAGAGCTGGTTATGTTTCGGTTAGGTCTGGGATTTGCCCTCATCTGGCTCGTACTTTCGCATTTTTCGCATACTTGTTGGCCAGATCCTGGGTTTTTTCTGGTTAGGATCCCGTAGTAATGAGGTTCCACACCGAAACAGTCAATTAAACCTGGTTTCGATTAATATTTTAGAGGATAACTCCGGTTATTTCTCGGTTAGGTCTGGGATTTGCCCTCATCTGTCTCGTACTTTCGCATTTTTCGCATACTTGAATGGCCAGATCCTGTGTTTTTCTATTGTTAGGATCACGTAGTAATGTGGTACCACACTGAAACAGTCAATTAAACCTGGTTGCGATTAATATTTGGAGGATAACGCGGGTTATGTCTCGGTTAAGTCTGGGTTTTGCCCTCATCTGGCTCGTACTTTCGCATTTTTCGCGTACTTGTTGGCCAGATCCTGGCCTTTTTCTGGCTCGGACCACGTAGTAATGTGGTACCACACCGAAACAGGGTATTAATCCCGGTTGCAATTAATATTTTAGAGGATAACGCCGGTTATGTCTCGGTTAGGGCTGGGATTTGCCCTCATCTGGTTCGTACCTGCGCATTTTTCGCATACTTGTTGGCCATATCCTGGCCTTATTCTGGTTTGTATCACGTAGTAATGTGGTACCACACTGAAACAGTCAATAGAAGCTGGTTCCGAATAGTATTTTGGAGGATAACGCTGGCTATGTCTGGGTTAGTTCTGGTATTTGCAATCATCTGGCTCATACTTTCGCGTTTTTCGCATATTTGTTGGCAAGATCCTGGGTTTTTTCTGGTTTGGATCCCGTAGTAATGAGGTTCCACACCGAAACAGTCAATTAAACCTGGTTGCGATTAATATTTTAGTGGATAACGCCGGTTATGTCTCGGTTAGGTCTGGGTTTTGCCCTCATCTTGCTCATACTTTCGCTTTTTTCGCATACTTGTTGGCCAGATGCTGGGCTTTTTCTGGTTCGGATCACGTAGTAATGTGGTACCACACTGAGACAGTCAATAAAAGTTGGTCCCGATTAGTATTTTAGAGGATAACGCTGGTTATGTTTCGGTTAGGTCTGGGATTTGCCCTCATCTGGCTCGTACTTTCGCATTTTTCGCATACTTGTTGGCCAGATCCTGGGTTTTTCCTGCTTTGGATCCCGTAATAATGACATTCCACACCGAAACAGTCAATTAAACCTGGTTTCTATTAATATTTTAGAGGATATTGCCGGTTATATCTCGGTTAGGTCTGGGATTTGCCCTCATCTGGCCCGTACTTTCGCATTTTTCGCATACTTGAATGGCCAGATCCTGTGTTCTTCTATTGTTAGGATCACGTAGTAATGTGGTATCACACTGAAACAGTCAATAAAAGCTGGTTCCGAATAGTATTTTAGAGGATAACGCTAGCTATGTCTGGGTTAGTAATGGTATTTCCAATCATCTGGCTCATACTTTCGCGTTTTTCGCATATATGTTGGCCAGATCCTGGGTTTTTTCTGGTTAGGATCCCGTAGTAATGAGGTTCCACACCGAAACAGTCAATTAAACCTGGTTGCGATTAGTATTTTAGAGGATAACGCCGGTTATGTCTCGATTAGGTCTGGAATTTGCCCTCATCTGGCTCGTACATTCGCATTTTTCGCATACTTGAATGGCCAGATCCTGTGTTTTTCTATTGTTAGGATCACGTAGTAATGTGGTACCACACTGAAACAGTCAATTAAACCTGGTTGCGACTAAAATTTTAGAGGATAACACAGGTTATGTCTCGGTTAGTTCTGGTATTTGCAATCATCTGGCTCATACTTGTTCGCAAGATCCTGGGCTTTTTCTGGTTTGTGTCACGTAGTAATGTGGTACCACACTGAAACAGTCAATTAAACCTGGTTGCGACTAAAATTTTAGAGGATAACGCAGGTTATGTCTCGGTTAGTTCTGGTATTTGCAATCATCTGGCTCATACTTGTTCGCAAGATCCTGGGCCTTTTCTGGTTTGTGTCACGTAGTAATGCGGTACCACACCGAAACAGTCAATTAAACCTGGTTGCGATTAATATTTTAGAGGATAACGCGGGTTATGTCTCGGTTAGGTCTGGGTTTTGCCCTCATCTGGCTCGTACTTTCGCATTTTTCGCATACTTGTTGGCCAGATCCTGGGCTTTTTCTGGTTTGTATCACGTAGTAATGTGGTACCACACTGAAACAGTCAATAGAAGCTGGTTCCGAATAGTATTTTAGAGGATAACGCCGGTTATATCTCGGTTAGGTCTGGGATTTGCCCTCATCTGGCTCGTACCTTCGCATTCTTCGCGTACTTGTTGGCCAGATCCTGGCCTTTTTCTGGCTCGGACCACGTAGTAATGTGGTACCACACCGAAACAGGGTATTAATCCCGGTTGCAATTAATACTTTAGAGGATAACGCCGGTTATGTCTCGGTTAGGGCTGGGATTTGCCCTCATCTGGCTCGTACTTTCGCATTTCTCGCATACTTGTTGGCCAGATCCTGGGCTTTTTCTGGTTTGGGTCACGTAGTAATGTGGTACCACACTGAAACAGTCAATAAAAGCTGGACCCGAATAGTATTTTAGAGGATAACGCTGGCTATGTCTGGGTTAGTTCTGGTATTTGCAATCATCTGGCTCATACTTTCGCGTTTTTCGCATATTTGTTGGCCAGATCCTGGGTTTTTTCTGGTCAGGATCCCGTAGTAACGAGGTTCCACACCGAAACAGTCAATTAAACCTGGATGCGATTAATATTTTAGAGGATAACGCCGGTTATGTCTCGGTTAGGTCTGGGATTTGCCCTCATCTGGCTCGTACCTGCGCATTTTTCGCATACTTGTTGGCCATATCCTGGCCTTATTCTGGTTTGTATCACGTAGTAATGTGGTACCACACTGAAACAGTCAATAGAAGCTGGTTCCGAATAGTATTTTAGAGGATAACGCTGACTATGTCTGGGTTAGTTCTGGTATTTGCGATCATCTGGCTCATACTTTCGCGTTTTTCGCATATTTGTTGGCAAGATCCTTGGTTTTTTCTGGTTTGGATCCCGTAGTAATGAGGTTCCACACCGAAACAGTCAATTAAACCTGGTTGCGATTAATATTTTAGAGGATAACGCCGGTTATGTCTCGGCTAGGTTTGGGATTTGCCCTCATCTGGCTCGTACTTTCGCATTTTTCGCATACTTGTTGGCCAGATCCTGGGCTTTTTCTGGTTTGGATCACGCAGTAATGTGGTACCACACTGAAACAGTCAATAAAAGCTGGTTCCGATTAGTGTTTTAGAGGATAACGCTGGTTATGTCTGGGTTAGTTCTGGTATTTGCAATCATCTTGCTCATACTTTCGCTTTTTTCGCATACTTGTTGGCCAGATGCTGGGTTTCGTCTAGTTTGGACCACGTAGTAATGAGGTACCTCACTGAAACAGTCAATAAAAGCTGGTTCCGATTAGTGTTTTAGAGGATAACGCTGGTTATGTCTGGGTTAGTTCTGGTATTTGCAATCATCTTGCTCATACTTTTGCATTTCTCGCATACTTGTTGGCCAGATCCTGGCCTTTTTCTGGTTTGTATCACGTAGTAATGTGGTACCACACTGAAACAGTCAATAGAAGCTGGTTCCGAATAGTATTCTAGAGGATAACGCTGGCTATGTCTGGGTTAGTTCTGGTATTTGCAATCATCTTGCTCATACTTTCGCTTTTTTCGCATACTTGTTGGCCAGATGCTGGGTTTTTTCTCGTTGGGACAACGTAGTAATGAGGTACCTCACTGAAACAGTCAATAAAAGCTGGTTCCGATTAGAGTTTTAGAGGATAACGCTGGTTATGTCTGGGTTAGTTCTGGTATTTGCAATCATCTGGCTCATGCTTTCGCGTTTTTCTCATATTTGTTGGCCAGACCCTGGGTTTTTTCTGGTTTGGATTCCGTAGTAATGAGGTGCCACACCGAAACAGTCAATTAAACCTGGTTGCGAATAATATTTTAGAGGATAACGCCGGTTATGTCTAGGTTAGGGCTGGGATTTGCCCTCATCTGGCTCGTACCAATCGCATTTCTCGCATACTTGTTGGCCAGATCCTGGGCTTTTTCTGGTTCGGATCACGTAGTAATGTGGTACCACACTGAGACAGTCAATAAAAGTTGGTCCCGATTAGTATTTTAGAGGATAACGCTGGTTATGTTTCGGTTAGGTCTGGGATTTGCAATCATCTTGCTCATACTTTCGCTTTTTTCGCATACTTGTTGGCCAGATGCTGGGTTTCTTCTAGTTTGGACCACGTAGTAATGAGGTACCTCACTGAAACAGTCAATAAAAGCTGGTTCCGATTAGTGTTTTAGAGGATAACGCTGGTTATGTCTGGGTTAGTTCTGGTATTTGCAATCATCTTGCTCATACTTTCGCATTTCTCGCATACTTGTTGGCCAGATCCTGGCCTTTTTCTGGTTTGTATCACGTAGTAATGTGGTACCACACTGAAACAGTCAATAGAAGCTGGTTCCGAATAGTATTCTAGAGGATAACGCTGGCTATGTCTGGGTTAGTTCTGGTATTTGCAATCATCTTGTTCATACTTTCGCTTTTTTCGCATACTTGTTGGCCAGATGCTGGGTTTTTTCTGGTTTGGACAACGTAGTAATGAGGTACCTCACTGAAACAGTCAATAAAAGCTGGTTCCGATTAGAGTTTTAGAGGATAACGCTGGTTATGTCTGGGTTAGTTCTGGTATTTGCAATCATCTGGCTCATGCTTTCGCGTTTTTCTCATATTTGTTGGCCAGATCCTGGGTTTTTTCTGGTTTGGATTCCGTAGTAATGAGGTGCCACACCGAAACAGTCAATTAAACCTGGTTGCGAATAATATTTTAGAGGATAACGCCGGTTATGTCTCGGTTAGGGCTGGGATTTGCCCTCATCTGGCTCGTACCAATCGCATTTCTCGCATACTTGTTGGCCAGATCCTGGGCTTTTTCTGGTTCGGATCACGTAGTAATGTGGTACCACACTGAGACAGTCAATAAAAGTTGGTCCCGATTAGTATTTTAGAGGATAACGCTGGTTATGTTTCGGTTAGGTCTGAGATTTGCCCTCATCTGGCCCGTACTTTCGCATTTTTCGCATACTTGAATGGCCAGATCCTGTGTTCTTCTATTGTTAGGATCACGTAGTAATGTGGTACCACACTGAAACAGTCAATAAAAGCTGGTTCCGAATAGTATTTTAGAGGATAACGCTAGCTATGTCTGGGTTAGTAATGGTATTTGCAATCATCTGGCTCATACTTTCGCGTTTTTCGCATATATGTTGGCCAGATCCTGGGTTTTTTCTGGTTAGGATCCCGTAGTAATGAGGTTCCACACCGAAACAGTCAATTAAACCTGGTTGCGATTAATATTTTAGAGGATAACGCCGGTTATGTCTCGGTTAGGTCTGGGATTTGCCCTCGTCTGGCTCGTACATTCGCATTTTTCGCATACTTGAATGGCCAGATCCTGTGTTCTTCTATTGTTAGGATCACGTAGTAATGTGGTACCACACTGAAACAGTCAATAAAAGCTGGTTCCGAATAGTATTTTAGAGGATAACGCTAGCTATGTCTGGGTTAGTAATGGTATTTGCAATCATCTGGCTCATACTTTCGCGTTTTTCGCATATATGTTGGCCAGATCCTGGGTTTTTTCTGGTTAGGATCCCGTAGTAATGAGGTTCCACACCGAAACAGTCAATTAAACCTGGTTGCGATTAATATTTTAGAGGATAACGCCGGTTATGTCTCGGTTAGGACTGGGATTTGCCCCCATCTGTCTCGTACTTTCGCATTTTTCGCATACTTGAATGGCCAGATCCTGTGTTTTTCTATTGTTAGGATCACGTAGTAATGTGGTACCTCACTGAAACAGTCAATTAAACCTGGTTGCGACTAAAATTTTAGAGGATAACGCAGGTTATGTCTCGGTTAGTTCTGGTATTTGCAATCATCTGGCTCATACTTGTTCGCAAGATCCTGGGCCTTTTCTGGTTTGTGTCACGTAGTAATGCGGTACCACACCGAAACAGTCAATTAAACCTGGTTGCGATTAATATTTTAGAGGATAACGCGGGTTATGTCTCGGTTAGGTCTGGGTTTTGCCCTCATCTGGCTCGTACTTTCGCATTTTTCGCATACTTGTTGGCCAGATCCTGGGCTTTTTCTGGTTTGTATCACGTAGTAATGTGGTACCACACTGAAACAGTCAATAGAAGCTGGTTCCGAATAGTATTTTAGAGGATAACGCCGGTTATATCTCGGTTAGGTCTGGGATTTGCCCTCATCTGGCTCGTACCTTCGCATTCTTCGCGTACTTGTTGGCCAGATCCTGGCCTTTTTCTGGCTCGGACCACGTAGTAATGTGGTACCACACCGAAACAGGGTATTAATCCCGGTTGCAATTAATACTTTAGAGGATAACGCCGGTTATGTCTCGGTTAGGGCTGGGATTTGCCCTCATCTGGCTCGTACTTTCGCATTTCTCGCATACTTGTTGGCCAGATCCTGGGCTTTTTCTGGTTTGGGTCACGTAGTAATGTGGTACCACACTGAAACAGTCAATAAAAGCTGGACCCGAATAGTATTTTAGAGGATAACGCTGGCTATGTCTGGGTTAGTTCTGGTATTTGCAATCATCTGGCTCATACTTTCGCGTTTTTCGCATATTTGTTGGCCAGATCCTGGGTTTTTTCTGGTCAGGATCCCGTAGTAACGAGGTTCCACACCGAAACAGTCAATTAAACCTGGATGCGATTAATATTTTAGAGGATAACGCCGGTTATGTCTCGGTTAGGTCTGGGATTTGCCCTCATCTGGCTCGTACCTGCGCATTTTTCGCATACTTGTTGGCCATATCCTGGCCTTATTCTGGTTTGTATCACGTAGTAATGTGGTACCACACTGAAACAGTCAATAGAAGCTGGTTCCGAATAGTATTTTAGAGGATAACGCTGGCTATGTCTGGGTTAGTTCTGGTATTTGCGATCATCTGGCTCATACTTTCGCGTTTTTCGCATATTTGTTGGCAAGATCCTGGGTTTTTTCTGGTTTGGATCCCGTAGTAATGAGGTTCCACACCGAAACAGTCAATTAAACCTGGTTGCGATTAATATTTTAGAGGATAACGCCGGTTATGTCTCGGCTAGGTTTGGGATTTGCCCTCATCTGGCTCGTACTTTCGCATTTTTCGCATACTTGTTGGCCAGATCCTGGGCTTTTTCTGGTTTGGATCACGCAGTAATGTGGTACCACACTGAAACAGTCAATAAAAGCTGGTTCCGATTAGTGTTTTAGAGGATAACGCTGGTTATGTCTGGGTTAGTTCTGGTATTTGCAATCATCTTGCTCATACTTTCGCTTTTTTCGCATACTTGTTGGCCAGATGCTGGGTTTCGTCTAGTTTGGACCACGTAGTAATGAGGTACCTCACTGAAACAGTCAATAAAAGCTGGTTCCGATTAGTGTTTTAGAGGATAACGCTGGTTATGTCTGGGTTAGTTCTGGTATTTGCAATCATCTTGCTCATACTTTTGCATTTCTCGCATACTTGTTGGCCAGATCCTGGCCTTTTTCTGGTTTGTATCACGTAGTAATGTGGTACCACACTGAAACAGTCAATAGAAGCTGGTTCCGAATAGTATTCTAGAGGATAACGCTGGCTATGTCTGGGTTAGTTCTGGTATTTGCAATCATCTTGCTCATACTTTCGCTTTTTTCGCATACTTGTTGGCCAGATGCTGGGTTTTTTCTGGTTGGGACAACGTAGTAATGAGGTACCTCACTGAAACAGTCAATAAAAGCTGGTTCCGATTAGAGTTTTAGAGGATAACGCTGGTTATGTCTGGGTTAGTTCTGGTATTTGCAATCATCTGGCTCATGCTTTCGCGTTTTTCTCATATTTGTTGGCCAGACCCTGGGTTTTTTCTGGTTTGGATTCCGTAGTAATGAGGTGCCACACCGAAACAGTCAATTAAACCTGGTTGCGAATAATATTTTAGAGGATAACGCCGGTTATGTCTAGGTTAGGGCTGGGATTTGCCCTCATCTGGCTCGTACCAATCGCATTTCTCGCATACTTGTTGGCCAGATCCTGGGCTTTTTCTGGTTCGGATCACGTAGTAATGTGGTACCACACTGAGACAGTCAATAAAAGTTGGTCCCGATTAGTATTTTAGAGGATAACGCTGGTTATGTTTCGGTTAGGTCTGGGATTTGCAATCATCTTGCTCATACTTTCGCTTTTTTCGCATACTTGTTGGCCAGATGCTGGGTTTCTTCTAGTTTGGACCACGTAGTAATGAGGTACCTCACTGAAACAGTCAATAAAAGCTGGTTCCGATTAGTGTTTTAGAGGATAACGCTGGTTATGTCTGGGTTAGTTCTGGTATTTGCAATCATCTTGCTCATACTTTCGCATTTCTCGCATACTTGTTGGCCAGATCCTGGCCTTTTTCTGGTTTGTATCACGTAGTAATGTGGTACCACACTGAAACAGTCAATAGAAGCTGGTTCCGAATAGTATTCTAGAGGATAACGCTGGCTATGTCTGGGTTAGTTCTGGTATTTGCAATCATCTTGTTCATACTTTCGCTTTTTTCGCATACTTGTTGGCCAGATGCTGGGTTTTTTCTGGTTTGGACAACGTAGTAATGAGGTACCTCACTGAAACAGTCAATAAAAGCTGGTTCCGATTAGAGTTTTAGAGGATAACGCTGGTTATGTCTGGGTTAGTTCTGGTATTTGCAATCATCTGGCTCATGCTTTCGCGTTTTTCTCATATTTGTTGGCCAGATCCTGGGTTTTTTCTGGTTTGGATTCCGTAGTAATGAGGTGCCACACCGAAACAGTCAATTAAACCTGGTTGCGAATAATATTTTAGAGGATAACGCCGGTTATGTCTCGGTTAGGGCTGGGATTTGCCCTCATCTGGCTCGTACCAATCGCATTTCTCGCATACTTGTTGGCCAGATCCTGGGCTTTTTCTGGTTCGGATCACGTAGTAATGTGGTACCACACTGAGACAGTCAATAAAAGTTGGTCCCGATTAGTATTTTAGAGGATAACGCTGGTTATGTTTCGGTTAGGTCTGAGATTTGCCCTCATCTGGCCCGTACTTTCGCATTTTTCGCATACTTGAATGGCCAGATCCTGTGTTCTTCTATTGTTAGGATCACGTAGTAATGTGGTACCACACTGAAACAGTCAATAAAAGCTGGTTCCGAATAGTATTTTAGAGGATAACGCTAGCTATGTCTGGGTTAGTAATGGTATTTGCAATCATCTGGCTCATACTTTCGCGTTTTTCGCATATATGTTGGCCAGATCCTGGGTTTTTTCTGGTTAGGATCCCGTAGTAATGAGGTTCCACACCGAAACAGTCAATTAAACCTGGTTGCGATTAATATTTTAGAGGATAACGCCGGTTATGTCTCGGTTAGGTCTGGGATTTGCCCTCGTCTGGCTCGTACATTCGCATTTTTCGCATACTTGAATGGCCAGATCCTGTGTTCTTCTATTGTTAGGATCACGTAGTAATGTGGTACCACACTGAAACAGTCAATAAAAGCTGGTTCCGAATAGTATTTTAGAGGATAACGCTAGCTATGTCTGGGTTAGTAATGGTATTTGCAATCATCTGGCTCATACTTTCGCGTTTTTCGCATATATGTTGGCCAGATCCTGGGTTTTTTCTGGTTTGGATTCCGTAGTAATGAGGTGCCACACCGAAACAGTCAATTAAACCTGGTTGCGAATAATATTTTAGAGGATAACGCCGGTTATGTCTCGGTTAGGGCTGGGATTTGCCCTCATCTGGCTCGTACCAATCGCATTTCTCGCATACTTGTTGGCCAGATCCTGGGCTTTTTCTGGTTCGGATCACGTAGTAATGTGGTACCACACTGAGACAGTCAATAAAAGTTGGTCCCGATTAGTATTTTAGAGGATAACGCTGGTTATGTTTCGGTTAGGTCTGAGATTTGCCCTCATCTGGCCCGTACTTTCGCATTTTTCGCATACTTGAATGGCCAGATCCTGTGTTCTTCTATTGTTAGGATCACGTAGTAATGTGGTACCACACTGAAACAGTCAATAAAAGCTGGTTCCGAATAGTATTTTAGAGGATAACGCTAGCTATGTCTGGGTTAGTAATGGTATTTGCAATCATCTGGCTCATACTTTCGCGTTTTTCGCATATATGTTGGCCAGATCCTGGGTTTTTTCTGGTTAGGATCCCGTAGTAATGAGGTTCCATACCGAAACAGTCAATTAAACCTGGTTGCGATTAATATTTTAGAGGATAACGCCGGTTATGTCTCGGTTAGGTCTGGGATTTGCCCTCGTCTGGCTCGTACATTCGCATTTTTCGCATACTTGAATGGCCAGATCCTGTGTTCTTCTATTGTTAGGATCACGTAGTAATGTGGTACCACACTGAAACAGTCAATAAAAGCTGGTTCCGAATAGTATTTTAGAGGATAACGCTAGCTATGTCTGGGTTAGTAATGGTATTTGCAATCATCTGGCTCATACTTTCGCGTTTTTCGCATATATGTTGGCCAGATCCTGGGTTTTTTCTGGTTAGGATCCCGTAGTAATGAGGTTCCACACCGAAACAGTCAATTAAACCTGGTTGCGATTAATATTTTAGAGGATAACGCCGGTTATGTCTCGGTTAGGACTGGGATTTGCCCTCATCTGTCTCGTACTTTCGCATTTTTCGCATACTTGAATGGCCAGATCCTGTGTTTTTCTATTGTTAGGATCACGTAGTAATGTGGTACCTCACTGAAACAGTCAATTAAACCTGGTTGCGACTAAAATTTTAGAGGATAACGCAGGTTATGTCTCGGTTAGTTCTGGTATTTGCAATCATCTGGCTCATACTTGTTCGCAAGATCCTGGGCTTTTTCTGGTTTGTGTCACGTAGTAATGCGGTACCACACCGAAACAGTCAATTAAACCTGGTTGCGATTAATATTTTAGAGGATAACGCGGGTTATGTCTCGGTTAGGTCTGGGTTTTGCCCTCATCTGGCTCGTACTTTCGCATTTTTCGCATACTTGTTGGCCAGATCCTGGGCTTTTTCTGGTTTGTATCACGTAGTAATGTGGTACCACACTGAAACAGTCAATAGAAGCTGGTTCCGAATAGTATTTTAGTGGATAACGCCGGTTATATCTCGGTTAGGTCTGGGATTTGCCCTCATCTGGCTCGTACCTTCGCATTTTTCGCGTACTTGTTGGCCAGATCCTGGCCTTTTTCTGGCTCGGACCACGTAGTAATGTGGTACCACACCGAAACAGGGTATTAATCCCGGTTGCAATTAATATTTTAGAGGATAACGCCGGTTATGTCTCGGTTAGGGCTGGGATTTGCCCTCATCTGGCTCGTACTTTCGCATTTCTCGCATACTTGTTGGCCAGATCCTGGGCTTTTTCTGGTTTGGGTCACGTAGTAATGTGGTACCACACTGAAACAGTCAATAGAAGCTGGTTCCGAATAGTATTTTAGAGGATAACGCTGGCTATGTCTGGGTTAGTTCTGGTATTTGCAATCATCTGGCTCATACTTTCGCGTTTTTCGCATATTTGTTGGCAAGATGCTGGGTTTTTTCTGGTTGGGACAACGTAGTAATGAGGTACCTCACTGAAACAGTCAATAAAAGCTGGTTCCGATTAGTATTTTAGAGGATAACGCAGGTTATGTCTCGGTTAGTTCTGGGATTTGCCCTCATCTGGCCCGTACTTTCGCGTTTCTCGCATACTTGTTCGCAAGATCCTGGGCTTTTTCTGGTTTGGATCACGTAGTAATGTGGTACCACAGTGAAACAGTCAATAAAGGTGGACCCGAATAGTATTTTAGAGGATAACGCTGGCTATGTCTGGGTTAGTTCTGGTATTTGCAATCATCTTGCTCATACTTTCGCTTTTTTCGCATACTTGTTGCCCAGATGCTGGGTTTTTTCTGGTTGGGACAACGTAGTAATGAGGTACCTCACTGAAACAGTCAATAAAAGCTGGTTCCGATTAGTATTTTAGAGGATAACGCAGGTTATGTCTCGGTTAGTTCTGGGATTTGCCCTCATCTGGCTCGTACTTTCGCATTTCTCGCATACTTGTTGGCCAGATCCTGGGCTTTTTCTGGTTTGGGTCACGTAGTAATGTGGTACCACACTGAAACAGTCAATAGAAGCTGGTTCCGAATAGTATTCTAGAGGATAACGCTGGCTATGTCTGGGTTAGTTCTGGTATTTGCAATCATCTTGCTCATACTTTCGCTTTTTTCGCATACTTGTTGCCCAGATGCTGGGTTTTTTCTGGTTGGGACAACGTAGTAATGAGGTACCTCACTGAAACAGTCAATAAAAGCTGGTTCCGATTAGAGTTTTAGAGGATAACGCTGGTTATGTCTGGGTTAGTTCTGGTATTTGCAATCATCTGGCTCATGCTTTCGCGTTTTTCTCATATTTGTTGGCCAGATCCTGGGTTTTTTCTGATTTGGATTCCGTAGTAATGAGGTGCCACACCGAAACAGTCAATTAAACCTGGTTGCGAATAATATTTTAGAGGATAACGCCGGTTATGTCTCCGTTAGGGCTGAGATTTGCCCTCATCTGGCTCGTACCAATCGCATTTCTCGCATACTTGTTGGCCAGATCCTGGGCTTTTTCTGGTTTGTATCACGTAGTAATGTGGTACCACACTGAAACAGTCAATAGAAGCTGGTTCCGAATAGTATTTTAGAGGATAACGCCGGTTATATCTCGGTTAGGTCTGGGATTTGCCCTCATCTGGCTCGTACCTTCGCATTTTTCGCGTACTTGTTGGCCAGATCCTGGCCTTTTTCTGGCTCGGACCGCGTAGTAATGTGGTACCACACCGAAACAGGGTATTAATCCGGGTTGCAATTAATATTTTAGAGGATAACGCCGGTTATGTCTCGGTTAGGGCTGGGCTTTGCCCTCATCTGGCTCGTACTTTCGCATTTCTCGCATACTTGTTGGCCAGATCCTGGGCTTTTTCTGGTTTGGGTCACGTAGTAATGTGGTACCACACTGAAACAGTCAATAAAGGTGGACCCGAATAGTATTTTAGAGGATAACGCTGGCTATGTCTGGGTTAGTTCTGGTATTTGCAATCATCTGACTCATACTTTCGCGTTTTTCGCATATTTGTTGGCCAGATCCTGGGGTTTTTCTGGTTAGGATCCCGTAGTAACGAGGTTCCACACCGAAACAGTCAATTAAACCTGGTTGCGACTTAAATTTTACAGGATAACGCAGGTTATGTCTCGGTTAGTTCTGGGATTTGCCCTCATCTGGCCCGTACTTTCGCGTTTCTCGCATACTTGTTCGCAAGATCCTGGGCTTTTTCTGGTTTGGATCACGTAGTAATGTGGTACCACAGTGAAACAGTCAATAAAAACTGGTTCCGATTAGTGTTTTAGAGGATAACGCTGGTTATGTCTGGGTTAGTTCTGGTATTTGCAATCATCTTGCTCATACTTTCGCTTTTTTCGCATACTTGTTGGCCAGATGCTGGGTTTTTTCTGGTTTGGACCACGTAGTAATGAGGTACCTCACTGAAACGGTCAATAAAAGCTGGTTCCGATTAGTGTTTTAGAGGATAACGCCGGTTATATCTCGGTTAGGTCTCGGATTTGCCCTCATCTGGCTCGTACCTTCGCATTTTTCCCATACTTGTTGGCCAGATCCTGGCCTTTTTCTGGCTTGGACCAAGTAGTAATGTGGGACCACACTGAAACAGTCAATTAAACCTGGTTCCGATTAGTGTTTTAGAGGATAACGCTGGTTATGTCTGGGTTAGTTCTGGTATTTGCAATCATCTGGCTCATACTTTCGCTTGTTTCGCATACTTGTTTGCCAGATGCTGGGTTTTTTCTTGTTTGGATCCCGTAGTAATGAGGATCCACACCTGAACAGTCAATTAAACCTGGTTTCGATTAATATGTAAGAGGATAACGCCGGGTATGTCGCGGTTAGGTCTGGGTTTTGCCCTCATCTGGCTCGTACTTTCGCATTTTTCGCATACTTGTTGGCCAGATCCTGGGCTTTTTCTGGCTGGATCACGTAGTAATGTGGTACCACACTGAAACAGTCAATAAAAACTGGTTCCGATTAGTGTTTTAGAGGATAACGCTGGTAATGTCTGGGTTAGTTCTGGTATTTGCAATCATCTTGCTCATACTTTCGCTTTTATCGCATACTTGTTGGCCAGATGCTGGGTTTTTTCTGGTTTGGACCACGTAGTAATGAGGTACCTCACTGAAACGGTCAATAAAAGCTGGTTCCGATTAGTGTTTTACAGGGTTACGCCGGTTATATCTCGGTTAGGACTCGGATTTGCCCTCATCTGGCTCGTACCTTCGCATTTTTCCCATACTTGTTGGCCAGATCCTGGCCTTTTTCTGGCTTGGACCAAGTAGTAATGTGGGACCACACTGAAACAGTCAATTAAACCTGGTTGCGATTAATATTTTAGAGGATAACGCCGTTTATGTCTCGGTTAGGTCTGGGATTTGCCCTGATCTGGCTCGTACTTTCGCATTTTTCGCATACTTGTTGGCCAGATCCTGGCCTTTTTCTGGTTTGTATCACGTAGTAATGAGGTACCTCACTGAAACAGTCAATAAAAGCTGGTTGCGAATAGTATTTTAGAGGATAACTCTGGTTATGTCTGGGTTCGTTCTGGTATTTGCAATCATCTTGCTCATACTTTCGCTTTTTTCGCATACTTGTTAGCCAGATGCTGGGTTTTTTCTGGCTTGGATCCCGTAATAATGACGTTCCACACCGAAACAGCCAATTAAACCTGGTTTCGATTAATATGTAAGAGGATAAGGCCGGTTATATCTCGGTTAGATCCGGGATTTGCCCTCATCTGGCTCGTACCTTCGCATTTTTCCCATACTTGTTGGCCAGATCCTGGCCTTTTTCTGGCTTGGACCAAGTATTAATGTGGGACCACACTGAAACAGTCAATTAAACCTGGTTGCCATTAATATTTTAGAGGATAACGCCGTTTATGTCTCGATTAGGTCTGGGATTTGCCCTCATCTGGCTCGTACTTTCGCATTTTTCGCGTACTTGTTGGCCAGATCCTGGGGTTTTCCAGGTTTGTATCCCGTAATAATGACATTCCACACCGAAACAGTCAATTAAACCTTGGTTGCGATTAATATTTTAGAGGATAACGCAGGTTATGTCTCGGTTAGGTCTGGGTTTTGCCCTCATCTGGCTCGTACTTTCGCATTTTTCGCATACTTGTTGGCCAGATCCTGGCCTTTTTCTGGTTTGTATCACGTAGTAATGTGGTACCACACTGAAACAGTCAATAGAAACTGGTTCCGAATAGTATTTTAGAGGATAACGCTGGCTACGTCTGGGTTAGTTCTGGTATTTGCAATCATCTGGCTCATACTTTCGCGTTTTTCGCATATTTGTTGGCCAGATCCTGGGTTTTTTCTGGTGTGGATCCCGTAGTAATGAGGTTCCACACCTGAACAGTCAACTAAACCTGGTTGCGATTAATATTTTAGAGGATAACGCCGGTTATGTCTCGGTTAGGTCTGGGTTTTGCCCTCATCTGGCTCGTACTTTCGCATTTTTCGCATACTTGTTGGCCAGATCCTGGGCTTTTTCTGGTTTGGATCACGTAGTAATGTGGTACCACAGTGAAACAGTCAATAAAAACTGGTTCCGATTAGTGTTTTAGAGGATAACGCTGGTTATGTCTGGGTTAGTTCTGGTATTTGCAATCATCTTGCTCATACTTTCGCTTTTTTCGCATACTTGTTGGCCAGATGCTGGGTTTTTTCTGGTTTGGACCACGTAGTCATGAGGTACCTCACTGAAACAGTCAATTAAACCCGGTTTCGATTAATATTTTAGAGGATATTGCCGGTTATATCTCGGTTAGGTCTGGGATTTGCCCTCATCTGGCCCACACTTTCGCATTGTTCGCATACTTGAATGGCCAGATCCTGTGTTCTTCTATTGTTAGGATCACGTAGTAATGGGGTACCACACTGAAACAGTCAAGTAAACCTGGTTGCGACTTAAATTTTACAGGATAACGCAGGTTATGTCTCGGTTAGTTCTGGGATTTGCCCTCATCTGGCCCGTACTTTCGCGTTTCTCGCATACTTGTTCGCAAGATCCTGGGCTTTTTCTGGTTTGGATCACGTAGTAATGTGGTACCACAGTGAAACAGTCAATAAAAACTGGTTCCGATTAGTGTTTTAGAGGAAAACGCTGGTTATGTCTGGGTTAGTTCTGGTATTTGCAATCATCTTGCTCATACTTTCGTTTTTTTCGCATACTTGTTGGCCAGATGCTGGGTTTTTTCTGGTTTGGACCACGTAGTAATGAGGTACCTCACTGAAACGGTCAATAAAAGCTGGTTCCGATTAGTGTTTTAGAGGATAACGCCGGTTATATCTCGGTTAGGTCTCGGATTTGCCCTCATCTGGCTCGTACCTTCGCATTTTTCCCATACTTGTTGGCCAGATCCTGGCCTTTTTCTGGCTTGGACCAAGTAGTAATGTGGGACCACACTGAAACAGTCAATTAAACTTGGTTGCGATTAATATTTTAGAGGATAACGCCGTTTATGTCTCGGTTAGGTCTGGGATTTGCCCTCATCTGGCTCGTACTTTCGCATTTTTCGCATACTTGTTGGCCAGATCCTGGCCTTTTTCTGGTTTGTATCACGTAGTTATGAGGTACCTCACTGAAACAGTCAATAAAAGCTGGTTCCGAATAGTATTTTAGAGGATAACGCCGGTTATATGTCGGTTAGGTCTGGGATTTGCCCTCATCCGGCTCGTACCTTCGCATTTTTCGCGTACTTGCTGGCCAGATCCTGGCCTTTTTCTGGCTCGGACCACGTAGTAATGTGGTACCACACCGAACAGGGTATTAATCCCGGTTGCGATTAATATTTTAGAGGATAAAGCCGGTTATGTCTCGGTTAGGGCTGGGATTTGCCCTCATCTGGCTCGTACTTTCGCATTTCTCGCATACTTGTTGGCCAGATCCTGGGCTTTTTCTGTTTGAGATCACGTAGTAATGTGGTACCACACTGAAACAGTCAATAAAAGCTGGGTACCCGAATAGTATTTTAGAGGATAACGCTGGCTATATCTGGGTTAGTTCTGGTATTTGCAATCATCTGGCTCATACTTTCGCGTTTTTCGCATATTTGTTGGCCAGATCCTGGGTTTTTTCTGGTTAGGATCCCGTAGTAACGAGGTTCCACACCGAAACAGTCAATTAAACCTGGTTGCGATTAATATTTTAGCGGATAACGCCGGTTATGTCTCGGTTAGGACTGGGATTTGCCCTCATCCGGCTCGTACTTTCGCATTTTTCGCATACTTGCTGGCCAGATCCTGGGCTTCTTCTGGTTTGGATCACGTAGTAATGTGGGACCACACTGAAACAGTCAATTAAACCTGGTTTCGATTAATATTTTAGAGGATAACTCCCGTTATTTCTCGGTTAGGTCTGGGATTTGCCCTCATCTGTCTCGTACTTCCGCAATTTTCGCATACTTATTGGCAAGTTCCTGGCCTTTCTCTGGTTTGTATCACGTAGTAATGCGGTACTACACCGAAACAGTCAATTAAACCTGGTGGCAATTAATATTTTAGAGGATAACGCTGGTTATGTCTCGGTTAGGTCTGGGATTTGCCCTCACCTGGCCCGTACTTTCGCATTTTTCGCATACTTGTTGGCCAGATCCTGGGCTTTTTCTGGTTTGGATCACGCAGTAATGTGGTACCACACTGAAACAGTCAATAAAAGCTGGTTCCGATTAGTGTTTTAGAGGATAACGCTGGTTATGTCTGGGTTAGTTCTGGTATTTGCAATCATCTTGCTCATACTTTCGCTTTTTCCGCATACTTGTTGGCCAGATGCTGGGTTTTTTCTGGTTTGGACCACGTAGTAATGAGGTACCTCACTGAAACGGTCAATAAAAGCTGGTTCCGATTAGTGTTTTAGAGGATAACGCTGGTTATGTCTGGGTTAGTTCTGGTATTCGCAATCATCTGGCTCATACTTTCGCTTTTTTCGCATACTTGTTTGCCAGATGCTGGGTTTTTTCTGGTTTGGATCCCGTAGTAATGAGGTTCCACACCTGAACAGTCAATTAAACCTGGTTGCGATTAATATTTTAGAGGATAACGCCGGTTTTGTCTCGGTTAGGTCTGGGATTTGCCCTCATCTGGTTCGTACTTTCGCATTTCTCGCATACTTGTTGGCCAGATCCTGGCCTTTTTCTGGTTTGTATCACGTAGTAATGTGGTACTACACTGAAACAGTCAATAGAAGCTGGTTCCGAATAGTATTTTAGAGGATAACGCTGGCTATGTCTGGGTTAGTTCTGGTATTTGCAATCATCTTGCTCATACTTTCGCTTTTTTCGCATACTTGTTGGCCAGATGCTGGGTTTTTTCTGGTTTGGATCACGTAATAATTACGTTCCACACCGATACAGTCAATTAAACCTAGTTTCGATTAATATTTTAGAGGATATTGCCGGTTATATCTCGGTTAGGTCTGGGATTTGCCCTCATCTGGCTCGTACCTTCGCATTTCTCGCATACTTGTTGGCCAGATGCTGGGTTTTTTCTGGTTTGGATCACGTAATAATGACGTTCCACACCGAAACAGTCAATTAAACCTAGTTTCGATTAATATTTTAGAGGATAACGCTGGTTATGTCTCGGTTAGGTCTGGGATTTGCCCTCATCTGGCTCGTACCTTCGCATTTCTCGCATACTTGTTGGCCAGATCCTGGCCTTGTTCTGGCTTGGACCAAGTAGTAATGTGGGACCACACTGAAACAGTCAATTAAACCTGGTTGCGATTAATATTTTAGAGGATAACGCTGGTTATGTCTCGGTTAGGTCTGGGATTTGCCCTCATCTGGCTCGTACCTTCGCATTTCTCGCATACTTGTTGGCCAGATCCTGGCCTTGTTCTGGCTTGGACCAAGTAGTAATGCGGTACCACACTGAAACAGTCAATTAAACCTGGTTGCGATTAATATTTTAGAGGATAACGCTGGTTATGTCTCGGTTAGGTCTGGGATTTGCCCTCATCTGGCTCGTACCTTCGCATTTCTTGCATACTTGTTGGCCAGATCCTCGCCTTTTTCTGGTTTGTATCACGTAGTAATGTGGTACTACACTGAAACAGTCAATAGAATCTGGTTCCGATTAGTGTTTTAGAGGATAACGCTGGTTATGTCTGGGTTAGTTCTGGTATTTGCAATCATCTAGCTCGTACTTTCGCATTTCTCGCATACTTGTTGGCCAGATGCTGGGTTTTTTCTGGTTTGGATCACGTAATAATGACGTTCCACACCGAAACAGTCAATTAAACCTAGTTTCGATTAATATTTTAGAGGATATTGCCGGTTATATCTCGGTTAGGCCTGGGATTTGCCCTCATCTGGCTCGTACCTTCGCATTTCTCGCATACTTGTTGGCCAGATCCTGGCCTTGTTCTGGCTTGGACCAAGTAGTAATGCGGTACCACACCGAAACAGTCAATTAAAGCTTGGTTGCGATTAATATTTTAGAGGATAACGCTAGTTATGTCTCGATTAGGTCTGGGATTTGCCCTCATCTGGCTCGTACTTTCGCATTTTTCGCATACTTGTTGGCCAGATCCTGGGGTTTTCCAGGTTTGTATCCCGTAATAATGACATTCCACACCGAAACAGTCAATTAAACCTTGGTTGCGATGAATATTTTAGAGGATAACGCAGGTTATGTCTCGGTTAGGTCTGGGTTTTGCCCTCATCTGGCTCGTACTTTCGCATTTTTCGCATACTTGTTGGCCAGATCCTGGCCTTTTTCTGGTTTGTATCACGTAGTAATGTGGTACCACACTGAAACAGTCAATAGAAACTGGTTCCGAATAGTATTTTAGAGGATAACGCTGGCTACGTCTGGGTTAGTTCTGGTATTTGCAATCATCTGGCTCATACTTTCTCGTTTTTCGCATATTTGTTGGCCAGATCCTGGGTTTTTTCTGGTGTGGATCCCGTAGTAATGAGGTTCCACACCTGAACAGTCAACTAAACCTGGTTGCGATTAATATTTTAGAGGATAACGCCGGTTATGTCTCGGTTAGGTCTGGGTTTTGCCCTCATCTGGCTCATACTTTCGTTTTTTTCGCATACTTGTTGGCCAGATGCTGGGTTTTTTCTGGTTTGGACCACGTAGTAATGAGGTACCTCACTGAAACGGTCAATAAAAGCTGGTTCCGATTAGTGTTTTAGAGGATAACGCCGGTTATATCTCGGTTAGGTCTCGGATTTGCCCTCATCTGGCTCGTACCTTCGCATTTTTCCCATACTTGTTGGCCAGATCCTGGCCTTTTTCTGGCCTGGACCAAGTAGTAATGTGGGACCACACTGAAACAGTCAATTAAACCTGGTTGCGATTAATATTTTAGAGGATAACGCCGTTTATGTCTCGGTTAGGTCTGGGATTTGCCCTCATCTGGCTCGTACTTTCGCATTTTTCGCATACTTGTTGGCCAGATCCTGGCCTTTTTCTGGTTTGTATCACGTAGTTATGAGGTACCTCACTGAAACAGTCAATAAAAGCTGGTTCCGAATAGTATTTTAGAGGATAACTCTGGTTATGTCTGGGTTCGTTCTGGTATTTGCAATCATCTTGCTCATACTTTCGCTTTTTTCGCATACTTGTTGGCCAGATGCTGGGTTTTTTCTGGTTTGGACCACGTAGTAATGAGGTACCTCACTGACACAGTCAATAAAAGCTGGTTCCGATTAGTGTTTTAGAGGATAACGCCGGTTATATCTCGGTTAGGTCTGGGATTTGCACTCATCTGGTTCGTACCTTCGCATTTTTCGCATACTTGTTGGCCAGATCCTAGCCTTTTTCTGGTTTGTATCACGTAGTAATGTGGTACCACACTGAAACAGTCAATAGAAGCTGGTTCCGAATAGTATTTTAGAGGATAACGCTGGCTATGTCTGGATTAGTTCTGGTATTTGCAATCATCTGGCACATACTTTCGCGTTTTTCGCATATTTGTTGGCCAGATCCTGGGTTTTTTCTGGTTTGGATCCCGTAGTAATGAGGTTCCACACCTGAAGAGTCAATTGAACCAGTTTGCGATTAATATTTTAGAGGATTACGCCGGTTATGTCTCGGTTAGGTCTGGGATTTGCCCTCATCTGGCTCGTACTTTCGCATTTTTCGCATACTTGTTGGCCAGATCCTGGGTTTTTTCTGGTTTGGATTCCGTAGTAATGAGGTGCCACACCGAAACAGTCAATTAAACCTGGTTGCGATTAATATTTTAGAGGATAACGCCGGTTATGTCTCGGTTAGGGCAGAGATTTGCCCTCATCTGGCTCGTACTTTCGCATTTCTCGCATACTTGTTGGCCAGATGCTGGGTTTTTTCTGGTTTGGATCACGTAATAATGACGTTCCACACCGAAACAGTCAATTAAACCTGGTTTCTATTAATATTTTAGAGGATAACGCCGGTTTTGTCTCGGGAAGGTCTGGGATTTGCCCTCATCTGGCTCGTACTTTCGCATTTCTCGCATACTTGATGGCCAGATCCTGGCCTATTTCTGGTTTGTATCACGTAGTAATGTGGTACCACACTGAAACAGTCAATAGAAGCCGGTTCCGAATAGTATTCTAGAGGATAAAGCTGGCTATGTCTGGGTTAGTTCTGGTATTTGCAATCATCTTGCTCATACTTTCGCTTTTTTCGCATACTTGTTGGCCAGATCCTGGCCTTTTTCTGGTTTAGACAACGTAGTAATGAGGTACCTCACTGAAACAGTCAATAAAAGCTGGTTCCGATTAGAGTTTTAGAGGATAACGCTGGTTATGTCTGGGTTAGTTCTGGTATTTGCAATCATCTGGCTCATGCTTTCGCGTTTTTCTCATATTTGTTGGCCAGATCCTGGGTTTTTTCTGGTTTGGATTCCGTAGTAATGAGGTGCCACACCGAAACAGTCAATTAAACCTGGTTGCGAATAATATTTTAGAGGATAACGCCGGTTATGTCTCGGTTAGCGCTGGGACTTGCCCTCATCTGTCTCGTACCAATCGCATTTCTCGCATACTTGTTGGCCAGATCCTGGGCTTTTTCTGGTTCGGATCACGTAGTAATGTGGTACCTCACTGAGACAGTCAATAAAAGTTGGTCCCGATTAGTATTTTAGAGGATAACGCTGGTTATGTTTCGGTTAGGTCTGGGATTTGCCCTCATCTGGCTCGTACTTTCGCATTTTTCGCATACTTGTTGGCCAGATCCTGGGTTTTTCCTGGTTTGGATCCCGTAATAATGACATTTCACACCGAAACAGTCAATTAAACCTGGTTTCTATTAATATTTTAGAGGATAGTGCCGGTTACATCTCGGTTAGGTCTGGGATTTGCCCTCATCTGGCCCGTACTTTCGCATTTTTCGCATACTTGAATGGCCAGATCCTGTGTTCTTCTATTGTTAGGATCACGTAGTAATGTGGTACCACACTGAAACAGTCAATAAAAGCTGGTTCCGAATAGTATTTTAGAGGATAACGCTGGCTATGTCTGGGTTAGTAATGGTATTTGCAATCATCTGGCTCATACTTTCGCGTTTTTCGCATATATGTTGGCCAGATCCTGGGTTTTTTCTGGTTAGGATCCCGTAGTAATGAGGTTCCACACCGAAACAGTCAATTAAACCTGGTTGCGATTAATATTTTAGAGGATAACGCCGGTTATGTCTCGGTTAGGTCTGGGATTTGCCCTCATCTGTCACGTACTTCCGCAATTTACCGCATACTTATTGGCAAGATCCTGGCCTTTTTCAGGTTTGTATCACGTAGTAATGCGGTACTACACCGAAACTGTCAATTAAATCTGGTTGCGATTAATATTCTAGAGGATAACGCTGGTTATGTCTCGGTTAGGTCTGGGATTTGCCCTCATCTGATCCGTACTTTCGCATTTTTCGCATACTTGTTGGCCAGATCCTGGCCTTTTTCTGGGATGGACCAAGTAGTAATGTGGGACCACACTGAAACAGTCAATTAAACCTGGTTGCGATTAATATTTTAGAGGATAACGCCGGTTATGTCTCGGTTAGGTCTGGGATTTGTCCTTATCTGGCTCGAACTTTCGCATTTTTCGCATACTTGTTGACCAGATCCTGGGTTTTTCCTGGTTTGTATCCCGTAATAATGGCATACCTCACCGAAACAGTCAATTAAACCCGGTTTCGATTAATATTTTAGAGGATATTGCCGGTTATATCTCGGTTAGGTCTGGGATTTGCCCTCATCTGGCCCGTACTTTCGCATTTTTCGCATACTTGAATGGCCAGATCCTGTGTTTTTCTATTGTTAGGATCACGTAGTAATGTGGTACCACACTGAAACAGTCAATTAAACCTGGTTGCGACTAAAATTTTAGAGGATAACGCAGGTTATGTCTCGGTTAGTTCTAGTATTTGCAATCATCTGGCTCATACTTGTTCGCAAGATCCTGGGCTTTTTCTGGTTTGTGTCACGTAGTAATGCGGTACCACAACGAATCAGTCAATTAAACCTGGTTGCGATTAATATTTTAGAGGATAACGCGGGTTATGTCTCGGTTAGGTCTGGGTTTTGCCCTCATCTGGCTCGTACTTTCGCATTTTTCGCATACTTGTTGGCCAGATCCTGGGCTTTTTCTGGTTTGTATCACGCAGTAATGTGGTACCACACTGAAACAGTCAATAGAAGCTGGTTCCGAATAGTATTTTAGAGGATAACGCCGGTTATATCTCGGTTAGGTCTGGGATTTGCCCTCATCTGGCTCGTACCTTCGCATTTTTCGCGTACTTGCTGGCCAGATCCTGGCCTTTTTCTGGCTCGGACCACGTAGTAATGTGGTACCACACCGAACAGGGTATTAATCCCGGTTGCGATTAATATTTTAGAGGATAAAGCCGGTTATGTCTCGGTTAGGGCTGGGATTTGCCCTCATCTGGCTCGTACTTTCGCATTTCTCGCATACTTGTTGGCCAGATCCTGGGCTTTTTCTGTTTTGGATCACGTAGTAATGTGGTACCACACTGAAACAGTCAATAAAAGCTGGACCCGAATAGTATTTTAGAGGATAACGCTGGCTATATCTGGGTTAGTTCTGGTATTTGCAATCATCTGGCTCATACTTTCGCGTTTTTCGCATATTTGTTGGCCAGATCCTGGGTTTTTTCTGGTTAGGATCCCGTAGTAACGAGGTTCCACACCGAAACAGTCAATTAAACCTGGTTGCGATTAATATTTTAGAGGATAACGCCGGTTATGTCTCGGTTAGGTCTGGGATTTGCCCTCATCCGGCTCGTACTTTCGCATTTTTCGCATACTTGCTGGCCAGATCCTGGGTTTCTTCTGGTTTGGATCACGTAGTAATGTGGGACCACACTGAAACAGTCAATTAAACCTGGTTTCGATTAATATTTTAGAGGATAACTCCGGTTATTTCTCGGTTAGGTCTGGGATTTGCCCTCATCTGTCTCGTACTTCCGCAATTTTCGCATACTTATTGGCAAGTTCCTGGCCTTTCTCTGGTTTGTATCACGTAGTAATGCGGTACTACACCGAAACAGTCAATTAAACCTGGTGGCAATTAATATTTTAGAGGATAACGCTGGTTATGTCTCGGTTAGGTCTGGGATTTGCACTCACCTGGCCCGTAGTTTCGCATTTTTGCATTCTTGTTGGCCAGATCCTAGGCTTTTTGCTGATTTGGATCACGCAGTAATGTGGTACCACACTGAAACAGTCAACAGAAGCTGGTTCCGATTAGTATTTTAGAGGATAACGCTGGCTATGTCTGGGTTAGTTCTGGTATTTGCAATCATCTGCCCATACCTTCGCGTTTTTCGCATATTTATTGGCCAGATCCTGGGTTTTTTCTGGTTAGGATCCCGTAGTAATGACGTTCCACACCGAAACAGCCAATTAAACCTGGTTTCGATTAATATGTTAGAGGATAACGCCGGTTATATCTCGGTTAGATCCGGGATTTGCCCTCATCTGGCTCGTAACTGCGCATTTTTCGCATACTTGTTGGCCATATCCTGGCCTTATTCTGGTTTGTATCACGTAGTAATGTGGTACCACACTGAAACAGTCAATAGAAGCTGGTTCCGAATAGAATTTTAGAGGATAACGCTGGCTATGTCTGGGTTAGTTCTGGTATTTGCAATCATCTGGTTCATACTTTCGCGTTTTTCGCATATTTGTTGGCAAGATCCTGGGTTTTTTCTGGTTTGGATCCCGTAGTAATGAGGTTCCACACCGAAACAGTCAATTAAACCTGGTTGCGACTTAAATTTTACAGGATAACGCCGGTTATATCTCGGTTAGGTCTCGGATTTGCCCTCATCTGGCTCGTACCTTCGCATTTTTCCCATACTTGTTGACCAGATCCTGGCCTTTTTCTGGCTTGGACCAAGTAGTTATGTGGGACCACACTGAAACAGTCAATTAAACCTGGTTGCGATTAATATTTTAGAGGATAACGCCGTTTATGTCTCGGTTAGGTCTGGGATTTGCCCTCATCTGGCTCGTACTTTCGCATTTTTCGCATACTTGTTGGCCAGATCCTGGCCTTTTTCTGGTTTGTATCACGTAGTTATGAGGTACCTCACTGAAACGGTCAATAAAAGCTGGTTCCGAATAGTATTTTAGAGGATAACTCTGGTTATGTCTGGGTTCGTTCTGGTATTTGCAATCATCTTGCTCATACTTTCGCTTTTTTCGCATACTTGTTGGCCAGATGCTCGGTTTTTTCTGGTTCGGACCACGTAGTAATGAGGTACCTCACTGAAACAGTCAATAAAAGCTGGTTCCGATTAGTGTTTTAGAGGATAACGCCGGTTATATCTCGGTTAGGTCTGGGATTTGCACTCATCTGGTTCGTACCTTCGCATTTTTCGCATACTTGTTGGCCAGATCCTGGCCTTTTTCTGGTTTGTATCACGTAGTAATGAGGTACCTCACTGAAACAGTCAATAGAAGCCGGTTCCGAATAGTATTCTAGAGGATAACGCTGGCTATGTCTGGGTTAGTTCTGGTATTTGCAATCATCTTGCTCATACTTTCGCTTTTTTCGCATACTTGTTGGCCAGATGCTGGGTTTTTTCTGGTTTGGACAACGTAGTAATGAGGTACCTCACTGAAACAGTCAATAAAAGCTGATTCCGATTAGAGTTTTAGAGGATAACGCTGGTTATGTCTGGGTTAGTTCCGGTATTTGCAATCATCTGGCTCATGCTTTCGCGTTTTTCTCATATGTGTTGGCCAGATCCTGGGTTTTTTCTGGTTTGGATTCCGTAGTAATGAGGTGCCACACCGAAACAGTCAATTAAACCTGGTTGCGATTAATATTTTAGAGGATAACGCCGGTTATGTCTCGGTTAGGTCTGGGATTTGCCCCCATCTGGCTCGTACTTTCGCATTTCTCGCATACTTGTTGGCCAGATCCTGGCCTTTTTCTGGTTTGTATCACGTAGTAATGTGGTACTACACTGAAACAGTCAATAGAAGCTGGTTCCGAATAGTATTTTAGAGGATAACGCTGGCTATGTCTGGGTTAGTTCTGGTATTTGCAATCATCTTGCTCATACTTTCGCATTTTTCGCATACTTGTTGGCCAGATCCTGGGCTTTTTCTGGTTTGGATCACGCAGTAATGTGGTACCACACTGAAACAGTCAATAAAAGCTGGTTCCGATTAGTGTTTTAGAGGATAACGCTGGTTATGTCTGGGTTAGTTCTGGTATTTGCAATCATCTTGCTCATACTTTCGCTTTTTTCGCATACTTGTTGGCCAGATGCTGGGTTTTTTCTGGTTTGGACCACGTAGTAATGAGGTACCTCACTGAAACGGTCAATAAAAGCTGGTTCCGATTAGTGTTTTAGAGGATAACGCTGGTTATGTCTGGGTTAGTTCTGGTATTCGCAATCATCTGGCTCATACTTTCGCTTTTTTCGCATACTTGTTTGCCAGATGCTGGGTTTTTTCTGGTTTGGATCCCGTAGTAATGAGGTTCCACACCTGAACAGTCAATTAAACCTGGTTGCGATTAATATTTTAGAGGATAACGCCGGTTTTGTCTCGGTTAGGTCTGGGATTTGCCCTCATCTGGTTCGTACTTTCGCATTTCTCGCATACTTGTTGGCCAGATCCTGGCCTTTTTCTGGTTTGTATCACGTAGTAATGTGGTACTACACTGAAACAGTCAATAGAAGCTGGTTCCGAATAGTATTTTAGAGGATAACGCTGGCTATGTCTGGGTTAGTTCTGGTATTTGCAATCATCTTGCTCATACTTTCGCTTTTTTCGCATACTTGTTGGCCAGATGCTGGGTTTTTTCTGGTTTGGATCACGTAATAATTACGTTCCACACCGAAACAGTCAATTAAACCTAGTTTCGATTAATATTTTAGAGGATATTGCCGGTTATATCTCGGTTAGATCTGGGATTTGCCCTCATCTGGCTCGTACCTTCGCATTTCTCGCATACTTGTTGGCCAGATCCTGGCCTTGTTCTGGCTTGGACCAAGTAGTAATGTGGGACCACACTGAAACAGTCAATTAAACCTGGTTGCGATTAATATTTTAGAGGATAACGCTGGTTATGTCTCGGTAAGGTCTGGGATTTGCCCTCATCTGGCCCGTACTTTCGCATTTTTCGCATACTTGTTGGCCAGATCCTGGGTTTTTTCTGGTTTGGACCACGTAGTAATGAGGTACCTCACTGAAACGGTCAATAAAAGCTGGTTCCGATTAGTGTTTTAGAGGATAACGCTGGTTATGTCTGGGTTAGTTCTGGTATTCGCAATCATCTGGCTCATACTTTCGCTTTTTTCGCATACTTGTTTGCCAGATGCTGGGTTTTTTCTGGTTTGGATCCCGTAGTAATGAGGTTCCACACCTGAACAGTCAATTAAACCTGGTTGCGATTAATATTTTAGAGGATAACGCCGGTTATGTCTCGGTTAGGTCTGGGATTTGCCCTCATCTGGTTCGTACTTTCGCATTTCTCGCATACTTGTTGGCCAGATCCTGGCCTTTTTCTGGTTTGTATCACGTAGTAATGTGGTACTACACTGAAACAGTCAATAGAAGCTGGTTCCGAATAGTATTTTAGAGGATAACGCTGGCTATGTCTGGGTTAGTTCTGGTATTTGCAATCATCTTGCTCATACTTTCGCTTTTTTCGCATACTTGTTGGCCAGATGCTGGGTTTTTTCTGGTTTGGATCACGTAATAATTACGTTCCACACCGAAACAGTCAATTAAACCTAGTTTCGATTAATATATTAGAGGATATTGCCGGTTATATCTCGGTTAGATCTGGGATTTGCCCTCATCTGGCTCGTACCTTCGCATTTCTCGCATACTTGTTGGCCAGATCCTGGCCTTGTTCTGGCTTGGACCAAGTAGTAATGTGGGACCACACTGAAACAGTCAATTAAACCTGGTTGCGATTAATATTTTAGAGGATAACGCTGGTTATGTCTCGGTAAGGTCTGGGATTTGCCCTCATCTGGCCCGTACTTTCGCATTTTTCGCATACTTGAATGGCCAGATCCTGTGTTTTTCTATTGTTAGGATCACGTAGTAATGTGGTACTACACTGAAACAGTCAATTAAACCTGGTTGCGATTAAAATTTTAGAGGATGACGCAGGTTATGTCTCGGTTAGTTCTGGTATTTGCAATCATCTGGCTCGTACCTTCGCATTTTTCGCGTACTTGTTGGCCAGATTCTGGGCTTTTTCTGGATTGGATCACGTAGTAATGTGGTACCACACTAAAACAGTCAATAAAAGCTGGACCCGAATAGTATTTTAGAGGACAACGCTGGCTATTCCCGCGTTAGTTCTGGTATTTGCAATCATCTGGCTCATACTTTCGCGTTTTTCGCATACTTGTTGGCCAGATGCTGGGTTTTTTCTGGTTTGGATCACGTAATAATTACGTTCCACACCGAAACAGTCAATTAAACCTAGTTTCGATTAATATTTTAGAGGATATTGCCGGTTATATCTCGGTTAGTTCTGGGATTTGCCCTCATCTGGCTCGTACCTTCGCATTTCTCGCATACTTGTTGGCCAGATCCTGGCCTTGTTCTGGCTTGGACCAAGTAGTAATGTGGGACCACACTGAAACAGTCAATTAAACCTGGTTGCGATTAATATTTTAGAGGATAACGCCGGTTATGTCTCGGTTAGGTCTGGGATTTGTCCTCATCTGGCTCGAACTTTCGCATTTTTCGCATACTTGTTGACCAGATCCTGGGTTTTTCCTGGTTTGTATCCCGTCATAATGGCATACCTCACCGAAACAGTCAATTAAACCCGGATTCGATTAATATTTTAGAGGATATTGCCGGTTATATCTCGGTTAGGTCTGGGATTTGCCCTCATCTGGCCCGTACTTTCGCATTTTTCGCATACTTGAATGGCCAGATCCTGTGTTTTTCTATTGTTAGGATCACGTAGTAATGTGGTACCACACTGAAACAGTCAATTAAACCTGGTTGCGACTAAAATTTTAGAGGATAACGCAGGTTATGTCTCGGTTAGTTCTGGTATTTGCAATCATCTGGCTCATACTTGTTCGCAAGATCCTGGGCTTTTTCTGGTTTGTGTCACGTAGTAATGCGCTACCACAACGAATCAGTCAATTAAACCTGGTTGCGATTAATATTTTAGAGGATAACGCGGGTTATGTCTCGGTTAGGTCTGGGTTTTGCCCTCATCTGGCTCGTACTTTCGCATTTTTCGCATACTTGTTGGCCAGATCCTGGGCTTTTTCTGGTTTGTGTCACGCAGTAATGTGGTACCACACTGAAACAGTCAATAGAAGCTGGTTCCGAATAGTATTTTAGAGGATAACGCCGGTTATATCTCGGTTATGTCTGGGATTTGCCCTCATCTGGCTCGTACCTTCGCATTTTTCGCGTACTTGTTGGCCAGATCCTGGCCTTTTTCTGGCTCGGACCACGTAGTAATGTGGGACCACACTGAAACAGTCAATTAAACCTGGTTTCGATTAATATTTTAGAGGATATCTCCGGTTATTTCTCGGTTAGGTCTGGGATTTGCCCTCATCTGTCTCGTACTTCCGCAATTTTCGCATACTTGTTGGCAAGTTCCTGGCCTTTCTCTGGTTTGTATCACGTAGTAATGCGGTACTACACCGAAACAGTCAATTAAACCTGGTGGCGATTAATATTTTAGAGGATAACGCTGGTTATGTCTCGGTTAGGTCTGGGATTTGCCCTCACCTGGCCCGTAGTTTCGCATTTTTGCATTCTTGTTGGCCAGATCCTAGGCTTTTTGCTGATTTGGATCACGTAGTAATGCGGTACCACACTGAAACAGTCAACAGAAGCTGGTTCCGAATAGTATTTTAGAGGATAACGCTGGCTATGTCTGGGTTAGTTCTGGTATTTGCAATCATCTGGTTCATACTTTCGCGTTTTTCGCATATTTGTTGGCAAGATCCTGGGTTTTTTCTGGTTTGGATCCCGTAGTAATGAGGTTCCACACCGAAACAGTCAATTAAACCTGGTTGCGATTAATATTTTAGAGGATAACGCCGGTTATGTCTCGGTTAGGTCTGGGATTTGCCCTCATCTGGCTCGTACTTTCGCATTTTTCGCATACTTGTTGGCCAGATCCTGGGCTTTTTCTGGTTTGTATCACGTAGTAATGTGGTACCACACTGAACCAGTCAATAGAAGCCAGTTCCGAATAGTATTTTAGAGGATCACGCTGGTTATGTCTCGGTTAGGTCTGGGATTTGCCCTCATCTGGCCCGTACTTTCGCATTTTTCGCATACTTGTTGGCCAGATCCTGGGCTTTTTCTGGTTTGGATCACGCAGTAATGTGGTACCACACTGAAACAGTCAATAAAAGCTGGTTCCGATTAGTGTTTTAGAGGATAACGCTGGTTATGTCTGGGTTAGTTCTGGTTTTTGCAATCATCTTGCTCATACTTTCGCTTTTTTCGCATACTTGTTGGCCAGATGCTGGGTTTTTTCTGGTTTGGACCACGTAGTAATGAGGTACCTCACCGAAACGGTCAATAAAAGCTGGTTCCGATTAGTGTTTTAGAGGATAACGCTGGTTATGTCTGGGTTAGTTCTGGTATTCGCAATCATCTGGCTCATACTTTCACTTTTTTCGCATACTTGTTTGCCAGATGCCGGGTTTTTTCTGGTTTGGATCCCGTAGTAATGAGGTTCCACACCTGAACAGTCAATTAAACCTGGTTGCGATTAATATTTTAGAGGATAACGCCGGTTTTGTCTCGGTTAGGTCTGGGATTTGCCCTCATCTGGTTCGTACTTTCGCATTTCTCGCATACTTGTTGGCCAGATCCTGGCCTTTTTCTGGTTTGTATCACGTAGTAATGTGGTACTACACTGAAACAGTCAATAGAAGCTGATTCCGAATAGTATTTTAGAGGATAACGCTGGCTATGTCTGGGTTAGTTCTGGTATTTGCAATCATCTTGCTCATACTTTCGCTTTTTTCGCATACTTGTTGGCCAGATGCTGGGTTTTTTCTGGTTTGGATCACGTAATAATAACGTTCCACACCGAAACAGTCAATTAAACCTAGTTTCGATTAATATTTTAGAGGATATTGCCGGTTATATCTCGGTTAGGTCTGGGATTTGCCCTCATCTGGCTCGTACCTTCGCATTTCTCGCATACTTGTTGGCCAGATTCTGGGCTTTTTCTGGTTTGGATCACGTAGTAATGTGGTACCACACTGAAACAGTCAATAGAAGCTGGACCCGAATAGTATTTTAGAGGACAACGCTGGCTATTCCCGCGTTAGTTCTGGTATTTGCAATCATCTGGCTCATACTTTCGCGTTTTTCGCATATTTGTTGGCCAGATCCTGGGTTTTTTCTGGTTAGGATCCCGTAGTAACGAGGTTCCACACCGGACAAGTCAATTGAACCTGGTTGCGATTAATATTTTAGAGGATAACGCCGGTTATGTCTCGGTTAGGTCTGGGATTTGCCCTCATCTGGCTCGTACTTTCGCAATTTTCGCTTACTTATTGGCAAGATCCTGGCCTTTTTCTGGTTTGTATCACGTAGTAATGCGGTACTACACCGAAACAGTCAATTAAACCTGGTTGCGATTAATATTTTAGAGGATAACGCTGGTTATGTCTCGGTTAGGTCTGGGATTTGCCCTCACCTGGCCCGTAGTTTCGCATTTTTGCATTCTTGTTGGCCAGATCCTAGGCTTTTTGCTGATTTGGATCACGTAGTAATGTGGTACCACACTGAAACAGTCAATAGAAGCTGGTTCCGAATAGTATTTTAGAGGATAACGCTGGCTATGTCTGGGTTAGTTCTGGTATTTGCAATCATCTGGCCCATACTTTCGCGTTTTTCGCATATTTATTGGCCAGATCCTGGGTTTTTTCTGGTTAGGATCCCGTAGTAACGAGGTTCCACACCGGACAAATCAATTGAACCTGGTTGCGATTAATATTTTAGAGGATAACGCCGGTTATGTCTCGGTTAGGTCTGGGATTTGCCCTCATCTGGCCCGTACTTTCGCATTTTTGCATTCTTGTTGGCCAGATCCTAGGCTTTTTGCTGATTTGGATCACGTAGTTATGTGGTACCACACTGAAACAGTCAATAGAAGCTGGTTCCGAATAGTATTTTAGAGGATAACGCTGGCTATGTCTGGGTTAGTTCTGGTATATGCAATCATCTGGCCCATACTTTCGCGTTTTTCGCATATTTGTTGGCCAGATGCTGGGTTTTTTCTGTTTTGGATCCCGTAATAATGACGTTCCACACCGAAACAGCCAATTAAACCTGGTTTCGATTAATATGTTAGAGGATAACGCCGGTTATATCTTGGTTAGATCCGGGATTTGCCCTCATCTGGCTCGTACCTGCGCAGTTTTCGCATACTTGTTGGCCATATCCTGGCCTTATTCTGGTTTGTATCACGTAGTAATGTGGTACCACACTGAAACAGTCAATAGAAGCTGGTTCCGAATAGTATTTTAGAGGATAACGCTGGCTATGTCTGGGTTAGTTCTGGTATTTGCAATCATCTGGCTCATACTTTCGCGTTTTTCGCATATTTGTTGGCAAGATCCTGGGTTTTTTCTGGTTTGGATCCCGTAGTAATGAGGTTCCACACCGAAACAGTCAATTAAACCTGGTTGCGATTAATATTTTAGAGGATAACGCCGGTTATGTCTTGGTTAGGTCTGGGATTTGCCCTCATCTGGCTCGTACTTTCGCATTTTCGCATACTTGTTGGCCAGATCCTGGGCTTTTTCTGGTTTGTATCACGTAGTAATGTGGTACCACACTGAAACAGTCAATAGAAGCTAGTTCCGAATAGTATTTTAGAGGACAACGCTGGTTATGTCTCGGTTAGGTCTGGGATTGGCCCTCATCTGGCCCGTACTTTCGCATTTTTCGCATACTTGTTGGCCAGATCCTGGGCTTTTTCTGGTTTGGATCACGTAGTAATGTGGTACCACACTGAAACAGTCAATAGAAGCTAGTTCCGAATAGTATTTTAGAGGACAACGCTGGTTATGTCTCGGTTAGGTCTGGGATTGGCCCTCATCTGGCCCGTACTTTCGCATTTTTCGCATACTTGTTGGCCAGATCCTGGGTTTTTTCTGGTTTGGACCACGTAGTAATGAGGTACCTCACTGAAACGGTCAATAAAAGCTGGTTCCGATTAGTGTTTTAGAGGATAACGCTGGTTATGTCTGGGTTAGCTCTGGTATTCGCAATCATCTGGCTCATACTTTCGCTTTTTTCGCATACTTGTTTGCCAGATGCTGGGTTTTTTCTGGTTTGGACCACGTAGTAATGAGGTACCTCACTGAAACGGTCAATAAAAGCTGGTTCCGATTAGTGTTTTAGAGGATAACGCTGGTTATGTCTGGGTTAGCTCTGGTATTCGCAATCATCTGGCTCATACTTTCGCTTTTTTCGCATACTTGTTTGCCAGATGCTGGGTTTTTTCTGGTTTGGATCCCGTAGTAATGAGGTTCCACACCTGAACAGTCAATTAAACCTGGTTGCGATTAATATTTTAGAGGATAACGCCGGTTTTGTCTCGGTTAGGTCTGGGATTTGCCCTCATCTGGTTCGTACTTTCGCATTTCTCGCATACTTGTTGGCCAGATCCTGGCCTTTTTCTGGTTTGTATCACGTAGTAATGTGGTACTACACTGAAACAGTCAATAGAAGCTGGTTCCGAATAGTATTTTAGAGGATAACGCTGGCTATGTCTGGGTTAGTTCTGGTATTTGTAATCATCTTGCTCATACTTTCGCTTTTTTCGCATACTTGTTGGCCAGATGCTGGGTTTTTTCTGGTTTGGATCACGTAAGAATTAGGTTCGACACCGAAACAGTCAATTAAACCTAGTTTCGATTAATATTTTAGAGGATATTGCCGGTTATATCTCGGTTAGGTCTGGGATTTGCCCTCATCTGGCTCGTACCTTCGCATTTCTCGCATACTTGTTGGCCAGATCCTGGCCTTGTTATGGCTTGGACCAAGTAGTAATGTGGGACCACACTGAAACAGTCAATTAAACCTGGTTGCGATTAATATTTTAGAGGATAACGCTGGTTATGTCTCGGTTAGGTCTGGGATTTGCCCTCATCTGGCCCGTACTTTCGCATTTTTCGCATACTTGAATGGCCAGATCCTGTGTTTTTCTATTGTTAGGATCACGTAGTAATGTGGTACTACACTGAAACAGTCAATTAAACCTGGTTGCGATTCAAATTTTAGAGGAAGACGCAGGTTATGTCTCGGTTAGTTCTGGTATTTGCAATCATCTGGCTCGTACCTTCGCATTTTTCGCGTACTTGTTGGCCAGATTCTGGGCTTTTTCTGGTTTGGATCACGTAGTAATGTGGTACCACACTAAAACAGTCAATAAAAGCTGGACCCGAATAGTATTTTAGAGGACAACGCTGGCTATTCCCGCGTTAGTTCTGGTATTTGCAATCATCTGGCTCATACTTTCGCGTTTTTCGCATATGTGTTGGCCAGATCCTGGGTTTTTTCTGGCTAGGATCCTGTAGTAACGAGGTTCCACACCGAAACAGTCAATTGAACCTGGTTGCGATTAATATTTTAGAGGATAACGCCGGTTATGTCTCGGTTAGGTCTGGGATTTGCCCTCATCTGGCTCGTACTTTCGCAATTTTCGCATACTTATTGGCAAGATCCTGGCCTTTTTCTGGTTTGTATCACGTAGTAATGTGGTACCACACTGAAACAGTCAATAGAAGCTAGTTCCGAATAGTATTTTAGAGGACAACGCTGGTTATGTCTCGGTTAGGTCTGGGATTGGCCCTCATCTGGCCCGTACTTTCGCATTTTTCGCATACTTGTTGGCCAGATCCTAGGCTTTTTGCTGATTTGGATCGCGTAGTAATGTGGTACCACACTGAAACAGTCAATAGAAGCTGGTTCCGAATAGTATTTTAGAGGATAACGCTGGCTATGGCTGGGTTAGTTCTGGTATTTGCAATCATCTGGCCCATACTTTCGCGTTTTTCGCATATTTATTGGCCAGATCCTGGGTTTTTTCTGGTTAGGATCCCGTAGTAATGCGGTACTACACCGAAACAGTCAATTAAACCTGGTTGCGATTAATATTTTAGAGGATAACGCTGGTTATGTCTCGGTTAGGTCTGGGATTTGCCCTCACCTGGCCCGTAGTTTCGCATTTTTGCATTCTTGTTGGCCAGATCCTAGGCTTTTTGCTGATATGGATCACGTAGTAATGTGGTACCACACTGAAACAGTCAATAGAAGCTGGTTCCGAATAGTATTTTAGAGGATAACGCTGGCTATGTCTGGGTTAGTTCTGGTATTTGCAATCATCTGGCCCATACTTTCGCGTTTTTCGCATATTTATTGGCGAGATCCTGGGTTTTTTCTGGTTAGGATCCCGTAGTAATGAGGTTCCACACCGAAACAGTCAATTAAACCTGGTTGCGATTAATATTTTAGAGGATAACGCCGGTTATATCTCGGTTAGGTCTGGGATTTGCCCTCATCTGGCCCGTACTTTCGCATTTTTGCATTCTTGTTGGCCAGATCGTAGGCTTTTTGCTGATTTGGATCACGTAGTTATGTGGTACCACACTGAAACAGTCAATAGAAGCTGGTTCCGAATAGTATTTTAGAGGATAACGCTGGCTATGTCTGGGTTAGTTGTGGTATTTGCAATCATCTGGCCCATACTTTCGCGTTTTTCGCATATTTGTTGGCCAGATGCTGGGTTTTTTCTGGTTTGGATCCCGTAATAATGACGTTCCACACCGAAACAGCCAATTAAACCTGGTTTCGATTAATATGTTAGAGGATAACGCCGGTTATATCTCGGTTAGATCCGGGATTTGCCCTCATCTGGCTCGTACCTGCGCATTTTTCGCATACTTGTTGGCCATATCCTGGCCTTATTCTGGTTTGTATCACGTAGTAATGTGGTACCACACTGAAACAGTCAATAGAAGCTGGTTCCGAATAGTATTTTAGAGGATAACGCTGGCTATGTCTGGCTTAGTTCTGGTATTTGCAATCATCTGGCTCATACTTTCGCGTTTTACGCATATTTGTTGGCAAGATCCTGGGTTTTTTCTGGTTTGGATCCCGTAGTAATGAGGTTCCACACCGAAACAGTCAATTAAACCTGGTTGCGATTAATATTTTAGAGGATAACGCCGGTTATGTCTTGGTTAGGTCTGGGATTTGCCCTCATCTGGCTCGTACTTTCGCATTTTTCGCATACTTGTTGGCCAGATCCTGGGCTTTTTCTGGTTTGTATCACGTAGTAATGTGGTACCACACTGAAACAGTCAATAGAAGCTAGTTCCGAATAGTATTTTAGAGGACAACGCTGGTTATGTCTCGGTTAGGTCTGGGATTGGCCCTCATCTGGCCCGTACTTTCGCATTTTTCGCATACTTGTTGGCCAGATCCTGGGCTTTTTCTGGTTTGGATCACGTAGTAATGTGGTACCACACTGAAACAGTCAATAGAAGCTAGTTCCGAATAGTATTTTAGAGGACAACGCTGGTTATGTCTCGGTTAGGTCTGGGATTGGCCCTCATCTGGCCCGTACTTTCGCATTTTTCGCATACTTGTTGGCCAGATCCTGGGTTTTTTCTGGTTTGGACCACGTAGTAATGAGGTACCTCACTGAAACGGCCAATAAAAGCTGGTTCCGATTAGTGTTTTAGAGGATAACGCTGGTTATGTCTGGGTTAGTTCTGGTATTCGCAATCATCTGGCTCATTCTTTCGCTTTTTTCGCATACTTGTTTGCCAGATGCTGGGTTTTTTCTGGTTAGGATCCCGTAGTAATGCGGTACTACACCGAAACAGTCAATTAAACCTGGTTGCGATTAATATTTTAGAGGATAACGCTGGTTATGTCTCGGTTAGGTCTGGGATTTGCCCTCACCTGGCCCGTAGTTTCGCATTTTTGCATTCTTGTTGGCCAGATCCTAGGCTTCTTGCTGATTTGGATCACGTAGTAATGTGGTACCACACTGAAACAGTCAATAGAAGCTAGTTCCGAATAGTATTTTAGAGGACAACGCTGGTTATGTCTCGGTTAGGTCTGGGATTGGCCCTCATCTGGCCCGTACTTTCGCATTTTTCGCATACTTGTTGGCCAGATACTGGGTTTTTTCTGGTTTGGACCACGTAGTAATGTGGTACCTCACTGAAATGGTCAATAAAAGCTGGTTCCGATTAGTGTTTTAGAGGATAACGCTGGTTATGTCTGGGTTAGTTCTGGTATTTGCAATCATCTGGCCCATACTTTCGCGTTTTTCGCATATCTATTGGCCAGATCCTGGGTTTTTTCTGGTTAGGATCCCGTAGTAATGAGGTTCCACACCGAAACAGTCAATTAAACCTGGTTGCGATTAATATTTTAGAGGATAACGCCGGTTATATCTCGGTTAGGTCTGGGATTTGCCCTCATCTGGCCCGTACTTTCGCATTTTTGCATTCTTGTTGGCCAGATCCTAGGCTTTTTGCTGATTTGGATCACGTAGTTATGTGGTACCACACTGAAACAGTCAATAGAAGCTGGTTCCGAATAGTATTTTAGAGGATAACGCTGGCTATGTCTGGGTTAGTTCTGGTATTTGCAATCATCTGGCCCATACTTTCGCGTTTTTCGCATATTTGTTGGCCAGATGCTGGGTTTTTTCTGGTTTGGATCCCGTAATAATGACGTTCCACACCGAAACAGCCAATTAAACCTGGTTTCGATTAATATGTTAGAGGATAACGCCGGTTATATCTCGGTTAGATCTGGGATTTGCCCTCATCTGGTTCGTACTTTCGCATTTCTCGCATACTTGTTGGCCAGATCCTGGCCTTTTTCTGGTTTGTATCACGTAGTAATGCGGTACTACACCGAAACAGTCAATTAAACCTGGTTGCGATTAATATTTTAGAGGATAACGCCGGTTATGTCTCGGTTAGGTCTGGGATTTGCCCTCATCTGGCCCGTACTTTCGCATTTTTGCATTCTTGTTGGCCAGATCCTAGGCTTTTTGCTTATTTGGATCACGTAGTTATGTGGTACCACACTGAAACAGTCAATAGAAGCTGGTTCCGAATAGTATTTTAGAGGATAACGCTGGCTATGTCTGGGTTAGTTCTGGTATTTGCAATCATCTGGCTCATACTTTCGCGTTTTTCGCATATTTGTTGGGAAGATCCTGGGTTTTTTCTGGTTTGGATCCCGTAGTAATGAGGTTCCACACCGAAACAGTCAATTAAACCTGGTTGCGATTAATATTTTAGAGGATAACGCCGGTTATGTCTTGGTTAGGTCTGGGATTTGCCCTCATCTGGCTCGTACTTTCGCATTTTTCGCATACTTGTTGGCCAGATCCTGGGCTTTTTCTGGTTTGTATCATGTAGTAATGTGGTACCACACTGAAACAGTCAATAGAAGCTAGTTCCGAATAGTATTTTAGAGGATAACGCTGGCTATGTCTGGGTTAGTTCTGGTATTTGCAATCATCTGGCCCATACTTTCGCGTTTTTCGCATATTTGTTGGCCAGATGCTGGGTTTTTTCTGGTTTGGATCCCGTAATAATGACGTTCCACACCGAAACAGCCAATTAAACCTGGTTTCGATTAATATGTTAGAGGATAACGCCGGTTACATCTAGGTTAGATCCGGGATTTGCCCTCATCTGGCTCGTACTTTCGCATTTTTCGCATACTTGTTGGCCAGATCCTGGGCTTTTTCTGGTTTGTATCACGTAGTAATGTGGTACCACACTGAAACAGTCAATAGAAGCTAGTTCCGAATAGTATTTTAGAGGACAACGCTGGTTATGTCTCGGTTAGGTCTGGGATTGGCCCTCATCTGGCCCGTACTTTCGCATTTTTCGCATACTTGTTGGCCAGATCCTGGGCTTTTTCTGGTTTGGATCACGTAGTAATGTGGTACCACACTGAAACAGTCAATAGAAGCTAGTTCCGAATAGTATTTTAGAGGACAACGCTGGTTATGTCTCGGTTAGGTCTGGGATTGGCCCTCATCTGGCCCGTACTTTCGCATTTTTCGCATACTTGTTGGCCAGATCCTGGGTTTTTTCTGGTTTGGACCACGTAGTAATGAGGTACCTCTCTGAAACGGTCAATAAAAGCTGGTTCCGATTAGTGTTTTAGAGGATAACGCTGGTTATGTCTGGGTTAGTTCTGGTATTTGCAATCATCTGGCCCATACTTTCGCGTTTTTCGCATATTTGTTGGCCAGATGCTGGGTTTTTTCTGGTTTGGATCCCGTAATAATGACGTTCCACACCGAAACAGCCAATTAAACCTGGTTTCGATTAATATGTTAGAGGATAACGCCGGTTATATCTCGGTTAGATCTGGGATTTGCCCTCATCTGGTTCGTACTTTCGCATTTCTCGCATACGTGTTGGCCAGATCCTGGCCTTTCTCTGGTTTGTATCACGTAGTAATGCGGTACTACACCGAAACAGTCAATTAAACCTGGTGGCGATTAATATTTTAGAGGATAACGCTGGTTATGTCTCGGTTAGGTCTGGGATTTGCCCTCACCTGGCCCGTAGTTTCGCATTTTTGCATTCTTGTTGGCCAGATCCTAGGCTTTTTGCTGATTTGGATCACGTAGTAATGCGGTACCACACTGAAACAGTCAACAGAAGCTGGTTCCGAATAGTATTTTAGAGGATAACGCTGGCTATGTCTGGGTTAGTTCTGGTATTTGCAATCATCTGGTTCATACTTTCGCGTTTTTCGCATATTTGTTGGCAAGATCCTGGGTTTTTTCTGGTTTGGATCCCGTAGTAATGAGGTTCCACACCGAAACAGTCAATTAAACCTGGTTGCGATTAATATTTTAGAGGATAACGCCGGTTATGTCTCGGTTAGGTCTGGGATTTGCCCTCATCTGGCTCGTACTTTCGCATTTTTCGCATACTTGTTGGCCAGATCCTGGGCTTTTTCTGGTTTGTATCACGTAGTAATGTGGTACCACACTGAACCAGTCAATAGAAGCTAGTTCCGAATAGTATTTTAGAGGATCACGCTGGTTATGTCTCGGTTAGGTCTAGGATTTGCCCTCATCTGGCCCGTACTTTCGCATTTTTCGCATACTTGTTGGCCAGATCCTGGGCTTTTTCTGGTTTGGATCACGCAGTAATGTGGTACCACACTGAAACAGTCAATAAAAGCTGGTTCCGATTAGTGTTTTAGAGGATAACGCTGGTTATGTCTGGGTTAGTTCTGGTATTTGCAATCATCTTGCTCATACTTTCGCTTTTTTCGCATACTTGATGGCCAGATGCTGGGTTTTTTCTGGTTTGGACCACGTAGTAATGAGGTACCTCACCGAAACGGTCAATAAAAGCTGGTTCCGATTAGTGTTTTAGAGGATAACGCTGGTTATGTCTGGGTTAGTTCTGGTATTCGCAATCATCTGGCTCATACTTTCACTTTTTTCGCATACTTGTTTGCCAGGTGCCGGGTTTTTTCTGGTTTGGATCCCGTAGTAATGAGGTTCCACACCCGAACAGTCAATTAAACCTGGTTGTGATTAATATTTTAGAGGATAACGCCGGTTTTGTCTCGGTTAGGTCTGGGATTTGCCCTCATCTGGTTCGTACTTTCGCATTTCTCGCATACTTGTTGGCCAGATCCTGGCCTTTTTCTGGTTTGTATCACGTAGTAATGTGGTACTACACTGAAACAGTCAATAGAAGCTGATTCCGAATAGTATTTTAGAGGATAACGCTGGCTATGTCTGGGTTAGTTCTGGTATTTGCAATCATCTTGCTCATACTTTCGCTTTTTTCGCATACTTGTTGGCCAGATGCTGGGTTTTTTCTGGTTTGGATCACGTAATAATAACGTTCCACACCGAAACAGTCAATTAAACCTAGTTTCGATTAATATTTTAGAGGATATTGCCGGTTATATCTCGGTTAGGTCTGGGATTTGCCCTCATCTGGCTCGTACCTTCGCATTTCTCGCATACTTGTTGGCCAGATTCTGGGCTTTTTCTGGTTTGGATCACGTAGTAATGTGGTACCACACTGAAACAGTCAATAGAAGCTGGGCCCGAATAGTATTTTAGAGGACAACGCTGGCTATTCCCGCGTTAGTTCTGGTATTTGCAATCATCTGGCTCATACTTTCGCGTTTTTCGCATATTTGTTGGCCAGATCCTGGGTTTTTTCTGGTTAGGATCCCGTAGTAACGAGGTTCCACACCGGACAAGTCAATTGAACCTGGTTGCGATTAATATTTTAGAGGATAACGCCGGTTATCTCGGTTAGGTCTGGGATTTGCCCTCATCTGGCTCGTACTTTCGCAATTTTCGCTTACTTATTGGCAAGATCCTGGCCTTTTTCTGGTTTGTATCACGTAGTAATGCGGTACTACACCGAAACAGTCAATTAAACCTGGTTGCGATTAATATTTTAGAGGATAACGCTGGTTATGTCTCGGTTAGGTCTGGGATTTGCCCTCACCTGGCCCGTAGTTTCGCATTTTTGCATTCTTGTTGGCCAGATCCTAGGCTTTTTGCTGATTTGGATCACGTAGTAATGTGGTACCACACTGAAACAGTCAATAGAAGCTGGTTCCGAATAGTATTTTAGAGGATAACGCTGGCTATGTCTGGGTTAGTTCTGGTATTTGCAATCATCTGGCCCATACTTTCGCGTTTTTCGCATATTTATTGGCCAGATCCTGGGTTTTTTCTGGTTAGGATCCCGTAGTAACGAGGTTCCACACCGGACAAGTCAATTGAACCTGGTTGCGAATAATATTTTAGAGGATAACGCCGGTTATGTCTCGGTTAGGTCTGGGATTTGCCCTCATCTGGCCCGTACTTTCGCATTTTTGCATTCTTGTTGGCCAGATCCTAGGCTTTTTGCTGATTTGGATCACGTAGTTATGTGGTACCACACTGAAACAGTCAATAGAAGCTGGTTCCGAATAGTATTTTAGAGGATAACGCTGGCTATGTCTGGGTTAGTTCTGGTATTTGCAATCATCTGGCCCATACTTTCGCGTTTTTCGCATATTTGTTGGCCAGATGCTGGGTTTTTTCTGTTTTGGATCCCGTAATAATGACGTTCCACACCGAAACAGCCAATTAAACCTGGTTTCGATTAATATGTTAGAGGATAACGCCGGTTATATCTTGGTTAGATCCGGGATTTGCCCTCATCTGGCTCGTACCTGCGCATTTTTCGCATACTTGTTGGCCATATCCTGGCCTTATTCTGGTTTGTATCACGTAGTAATGTGGTACCACACTGAAACAGTCAATAGAAGCTGGTTCCGAATAGTATTTTAGAGGATAACGCTGGCTATGTCTGGGTTAGTTCTGGTATTTGCAATCATCTGGCTCATACTTTCGCGTTTTTCGCATATTTGTTGGCAAGATCCTGGGTTTTTTCTGGTTTGGATCCCGTAGTAATGAGGTTCCACACCGAAACAGTCAATTAAACCTGGTTGCGATTAATATTTTAGAGGATAACGCCGGTTATGTCTTGGTTAGGTCTGGGATTTGCCCTCATCTGGCTCGTACTTTCGCATTTTCGCATACTTGTTGGCCAGATCCTGGGCTTTTTCTGGTTTGTATCACGTAGTAATGTGGTACCACACTGAAACAGTCAATAGAAGCTAGTTCCGAATAGTATTTTAGAGGACAACGCTGGTTATGTCTCGGTTAGGTCTGGGATTGGCCCTCATCTGGCCCGTACTTTCGCATTTTTCGCATACTTGTTGGCCAGATCCTGGGCTTTTTCTGGTTTGGATCACGTAGTAATGTGGTACCACACTGAAACAGTCAATAGAAGCTAGTTCCGAATAGTATTTTAGAGGACAACGCTGGTTATGTCTCGGTTAGGTCTGGGATTGGCCCTCATCTGGCCCGTACTTTCGCATTTTTCGCATACTTGTTGGCCAGATCCTGGGTTTTTTCTGGTTTGGACCACGTAGTAATGAGGTACCTCACTGAAACGGTCAATAAAAGCTGGTTCCGATTAGTGTTTTAGAGGATAACGCTGGTTATGTCTGGGTTAGCTCTGGTATTCGCAATCATCTGGCTCATACTTTCGCTTTTTTCGCATACTTGTTTGCCAGATGCTGGGTTTTTTCTGGTTTGGATCCCGTAGTAATGAGGTTCCACACCTGAACAGTCAATTAAACCTGGTTGCGATTAATATTTTAGAGGATAACACCGGTTTTGTCTCGGTTAGGTCTGGGATTTGCCCTCATCTGGTTCGTACTTTCGCATTTCTCGCATACTTGTTGGCCAGATCCTGGCCTTTTTCTGGTTTGTATCACGTAGTAATGTGGTACTACACTGAAACAGTCAATAGAAGCTGGTTCCGAATAGTATTTTAGAGGATAACGCTGGCTATGTCTGGGTTAGTTCCGGTATTTGCAATCATCTTGCTCATACTTTCGCTTTTTTCGCATACTTGTTGGCCAGATGCTGGGTTTTTTCTGGTTTGGATCACGTAAGAATTAGGTTCGACACCGAAACAGTCAATTAAACCTAGTTTCGATTAATATTTTAGAGGATATTGCCGGTTATATCTCGGTTAGGTCTGGGATTTGCCCTCATCTGGCTCGTACCTTCGCATTTCTCGCATACTTGTTGGCCAGATCCTGGCCTTGTTATGGCTTGGACCAAGTAGTAATGTGGGACCACACTGAAACAGTCAATTAAACCTGGTTGCGATTAATATTTTAGAGGATAACGCTGGTTATGTCTCGGTTAGGTCTGGGATTTGCCCTCATCTGGCCCGTACTTTCGCATTTTTCGCATACTTGAATGGCCAGATCCTGTGTTTTTCTATTGTTAGGATCACGTAGTAATGTGGTACTACACTGAAACAGTCAATTAAACCTGGTTGCGATTCAAATTTTAGAGGAAGACGCAGGTTATGTCTCGGTTAGTTCTGGTATTTGCAATCATCTGGCTCGTACCTTCGCATTTTTCGCGTACTTGTTGGCCAGATTCTGGGCTTTTTCTGGTTTGGATCACGTAGTAATGTGGTACCACACTAAAACAGTCAATAAAAGCTGGACCCGAATAGTATTTTAGAGGACAACGCTGGCTATTCCCGCGTTAGTTCTGGTATTTGCAATCATCTGGCTCATACTTTCGCGTTTTTCGCATATGTGTTGGCCAGATCCTGGGTTTTTTCTGGCTAGGATCCCGTAGTAACGAGGTTCCACACCGAAACAGTCAATTGAACCTGGTTGCGATTAATATTTTAGAGGATAACGCCGGTTATGTCTCGGTTAGGTCTGGGATTTGCCCTCATCTGGCTCGTACTTTCGCAATTTTCGCATACTTATTGGCAAGATCCTGGCCTTTTTCTGGTTTGTATCACGTAGTAATGTGGTACCACACTGAAACAGTCAATAGAAGCTAGTTCCGAATAGTATTTTAGAGGACAACGCTGGTTATGTCTCGGTTAGGTCTGGGATTGGCCCTCATCTGGCCCGTACTTTCGCATTTTTCGCATACTTGTTGGCCAGATCCTAGGCTTTTTGCTGATTTGGATCGCGTAGTAATGTGGTACCACACTGAAACAGTCAATAGAAGCTGGTTCCGAATAGTATTTTAGAGGATAACGCTGGCTATGGCTGGGTTAGTTCTGGTATTTGCAATCATCTGGCCCATACTTTCGCGTTTTTCGCATATTTGTTGGCCAGATGCTGGGTTTTTTCTGGTTTGGATCCCGTAATAATGACGTTCCACACCGAAACAGCCAATTAAACCTGGTTTCGATTAATATGATAGAGGATAACGCCGGTTATATCTCGGTTAGGTCTGGGATTTGCCCTCACCTGGCCCGTAGTTTCGCATTTTTGCATTCTTGTTGGCCAGATCCTAGGCTTTTTGCTGATATGGATCACGTAGTAATGTGGTACCACACTGAAACAGTCAATAGAAGCTGGTTCCGAATAGTATTTTAGAGGATAACGCTGGCTATGTCTGGCTTAGTTCTGGTATTTGCAATCATCTGGCTCATACTTTCGCGTTTTTCGCATATTTGTTGGCAAGATCCTGGGTTTTTTCTGGTTTGGATCCCGTAGTAATGAGGTTCCACACCGAAACAGTCAATTAAACCTGGTTGCGATTAATATTTTAGAGGATAACGCCGGTTATGTCTTGGTTAGGTCTGGGATTTGCCCTCATCTGGCTCGTACTTTCGCATTTTTCGCATACTTGTTGGCCAGATCCTGGGCTTTTTCTGGTTTGTATCACGTAGTAATGTGGTACCACACTGAAACAGTCAATAGAAGCTAGTTCCGAATAGTATTTTAGAGGACAACGCTGGTTATGTCTCGGTTAGGTCTGGGATTGGCCCTCATCTGGCCCGTACTTTCGCATTTTTCGCATACTTGTTGGCCAGATCCTGGGCTTTTTCTGGTTTGGATCACGTAGTAATGTGGTACCACACTGAAACAGTCAATAGAAGCTAGTTCCGAATAGTATTTTAGAGGACAACGCTGGTTATGTCTCGGTTAGGTCTGGGATTGGCCCTCATCTGGCCCGTACTTTCGCATTTTTCGCATACTTGTTGGCCAGATCCTGGGTTTTTTCTGGTTTGGACCACGTAGTAATGAGGTACCTCACTGAAACGGTCAATAAAAGCTGGTTCCGATTAGTGTTTTAGAGGATAACGCTGGTTATGTCTGGGTTAGTTCTGGTATTCGCAATCATCTGGCTCATTCTTTCGCTTTTTTCGCATACTTGTTTGCCAGATGCTGGGTTTTTTCTGGTTAGGATCCCGTAGTAATGCGGTACTACACCGAAACAGTCAATTAAACCTGGTTGCGATTAATATTTTAGAGGATAACGCTGGTTATGTCTCGGTTAGGTCTGGGATTTGCCCTCACCTGGCCCGTAGTTTCGCATTTTTGCATTCTTGTTGGCCAGATCCTAGGCTTCTTGCTGATTTGGATCACGTAGTAATGTGGTACCACACTGAAACAGTCAATAGAAGCTAGTTCCGAATAGTATTTTAGAGGACAACGCTGGTTATGTCTCGGTTAGGTCTGGGATTGGCCCTCATCTGGCCCGTACTTTCGCATTTTTCGCATACTTGTTGGCCAGATACTGGGTTTTTTCTGGTTTGGACCACGTAGTAATGTGGTACCTCACTGAAATGGTCAATAAAAGCTGGTTCCGATTAGTGTTTTAGAGGATAACGCTGGTTATGTCTGGGTTAGTTCTGGTATTTGCAATCATCTGGCCCATACTTTCGCGTTTTTCGCATATCTATTGGCCAGATCCTGGGTTTTTTCTGGTTAGGATCCCGTAGTAATGAGGTTCCACACCGAAACAGTCAATTAAACCTGGTTGCGATTAATATTTTAGAGGATAACGCCGGTTATATCTCGGTTAGGTCTGGGATTTGCCCTCATCTGGCCCGTACTTTCGCATTTTTGCATTCTTGTTGGCCAGATCCTAGGCTTTTTGCTGATTTGGATCACGTAGTTATGTGGTACCACACTGAAACAGTCAATAGAAGCTGGTTCCGAATAGTATTTTAGAGGATAACGCTGGCTATGTCTGGGTTAGTTCTGGTATTTGCAATCATCTGGCCCATACTTTCGCGTTTTTCGCATATTTGTTGGCCAGATGCTGGGTTTTTTCTGGTTTGGATCCCGTAATAATGACGTTCCACACCGAAACAGCCAATTAAACCTGGTTTCGATTAATATGTTAGAGGATAACGCCGGTTATATCTCGGTTAGATCTGGGATTTGCCCTCATCTGGTTCGTACTTTCGCATTTCTCGCATACTTGTTGGCCAGATCCTGGCCTTTTTCTGGTTTGTATCACGTAGTAATGCGGTACTACACCGAAACAGTCAATTAAACCTGGTTGCGATTAATATTTTAGAGGATAGCGCCGGTTATGTCTCGGTTAGGTCTGGGATTTGCCCTCATCTGGCCCGTACTTTCGCATTTTTGCATTCTTGTTGGCCAGATCCTAGGCTTTTTGCTTATTTGGATCACGTAGTTATGTGGTACCACACTGAAACAGTCAATAGAAGCTGGTTCCGAATAGTATTTTAGAGGATAACGCTGGCTATGTCTGGGTTAGTTCTGGTATTTGCAATCATCTGGCTCATACTTTCGCGTTTTTCGCATATTTGTTGGGAAGATCCTGGGTTTTTTCTGGTTTGGATCCCGTAGTAATGAGGTTCCACACCGAAACAGTCAATTAAACCTGGTTGCGATTAATATTTTAGAGGATAACGCCGGTTATATCTCGGTTAGGTCTGGGATTTGCCCTCATCTGGCCCGTACTTTCGCATTTTTGCATTCTTGTTGGCCAGATCCTAGGCTTTTTGCTGCTTTGGATCACGTAGTTATGTGGTACCACACTGAAACAGTCAATAGAAGCTGGTTCCGAATAGTATTTTAGAGGATAACGCTGGCTATGTCTGGGTTAGTTCTGGTATTTGCAATCATCTGGCCCATACTTTCGCGTTTTTCGCATATTTGTTGGCCAGATGCTGGGTTTTTTCTGGTTTGGATCCCGTAATAATGACGTTCCACACCGAAACAGTCAATTAAACCTGGTTGCGATTAATATTTTAGAGGATAACGCCGGTTATGTCTTGGTTAGGTCTGGGATTTGCCCTCATCTGGCTCGTACTTTCGCATTTTTCGCATACTTGTTGGCCAGATCCTGGGCTTTTTCTGGTTTGTATCACGTAGTAATGTGGTACCACACTGAAACAGTCAATAGAAGCTAGTTCCGAATAGTATTTTAGAGGACAACGCTGGTTATGTCTCGGTTAGGTCTGGGATTGGCCCTCATCTGGCCCGTACTTTCGCATTTTTCGCATACTTGTTGGCCAGATCCTGGGCTTTTCCTGGCTTGGATCACGTAGTAATGTGGTACCACACTGAAACAGTCAATAGAAGCTAGTTCCGAATAGTATTTTAGAGGACAACGCTGGTTATGTCTCGGTTAGGTCTGGGATTGGCCCTCATCTGGCCCGTACTTTCGCATTTTTCGCATACTTGTTGGCCAGATCCTGGGTTTTTTCTGGTTTGGACCACGTAGTAATGAGGTACCTCACTGAAACGGTCAATAAAAGCTGGTTCCGATTAGTGTTTTAGAGGATAACGCTGGTTATGTCTGGGTTAGTTCTGGTATTCGCAATCATCTGGCTCATACTTTCGCTTTTTTCGCATACTTGTTTGCCAGATGCTGGGTTTTTTCTGGTTTGGATCCCGTAGTAATGAGGTTCCACACCTGAACAGTCAATTAAACCTGGTTGCGATTAATATTTTAGAGGATAACGCCGGTTTTGTCTCGGTTAGGTCTGGGATTTGCCCTCATCTGGTTCGTACTTTCGCATTTCTCGCATACTTGTTGGCCAGATCCTGGCCTTTTTCTGGTTTGTATCACGTAGTAATGCGGTACTACACCGAAACAGTCAATTAAACCTGGTTGCGATTAATATTTTAGAGGATAACGCTGGTTATGTCTCGGTTAGGTCTGGGATTTGCCCTCACCTGGCCCGTAGTTTCGCATTTTTGCATTCTTGTTGGCCAGATCCTAGGCTTTTTGCTGATTTGGATCGCGTAGTAATGTGGTACCACACTGAAACAGTCAATAGAATCTGGTTCCGAATAGTATTTTAGAGGATAACGCTGGCTATGTCTGGGTTAGTTCTGGTATTTGCAATCATCTGGCCCATACTTTCGCGTTTTTCGCATATTTATTGGCCAGATCCTGGGTTTTTTCTGGTTAGGATCCCGTAGTAATGAGGTTCCACACCGAAACAGTCAATTAAACCTGGTTGCGATTAATATTTTAGAGGATAACGCCGGTTATGTCTCGGTTAGGTCTGGGATTTGCCCTCATCTGGCCCGTACTTTCGCATTTTTGCATTCTTGTTGGCCAGATCCTAGGCTTTTTGCTGATTTGGATCACGTAGTTATGTGGTACCACACCGAAACAGTCAATAGAAGCTGGTTCCGAATAGTATTTTAGAGGATAACGCTGGCTATGTCTGGGTTAGTTCTGGTATTTGCAATCATCTGGCTCATACTTTCGCGTTTTTCGCATATTTGTTGGGAAGATCCTGGGTTTTTTCTGGTTTGGATCCCGTAGTAATGAGGTTCCACACCGAAACAGTCAATTAAACCTGGTTGCGATTAATATTTTAGAGGATAACGCCGGTTATGTCTTGGTTAGGTCTGGGATTTGCCCTCATCTGGCTCGTACTTTCGCATTTTTCGCATACTTGTTGGCCAGATCCTGGGCTTTTTCTGGTTTGTATCACGTAGTAATGTGGTACCACACTGAAACAGTCAATAGAAGCTAGTTCCGAATAGTATTTTAGAGGACAACGCTGGTTATGTCTCGGTTAGGTCTGGGATTGGCCCTCATCTGGCCCGTACTTTCGCATTTTTGCATTCTTGTTGGCCAGATCCTAGGCTTTTTGCTGATTTGGATCACGTAGTTATGTGGTACCACACTGAAACAGTCAATAGAAGCTGGTTTCGAATAGTATTTTAGAGGATAACGCTGGCTATGTCTGGGTTAGTTCTGGTATTTGCAATCATCTGGCCCATACTTTCGCGTTTTTCGCATATTTGTTGGCCAGATGCTGGGTTTTTTCTGGTTTGGATCCCGTAATAATGACGTTCCACACCGAAACAGCCAATTAAACCTGGTTTCGATTAATATGTTAGAGGATAACGCCGGTTATATCTCGGTTAGATCTGGGATTTGCCCTCATCTGGTTCGTACTTTCGCATTTCTCGCATACTTGTTGGCCAGATCCTGGCCTTTTTCTGGTTTGTATCACGTAGTAATGCGGTACTACACCGAAACAGTCAATTAAACCTGGTTGCGATTAATATTTTAGAGGATAGCGCCGGTTATGTCTCGGTTAGGTCTGGGATTTGCCCTCATCTGGCCCGTACTTTCGCATTTTTGCATTCTTGTTGGCCAGATCCTAGGCTTTTTGCTTATTTGGATCACGTAGTTATGTGGTACCACACTGAAACAGTCAATAGAAGCTGGTTCCGAATAGTATTTTAGAGGATAACGCTGGCTATGTCTGGGTTAGTTCTGGTATTTGCAATCATCTGGCCCATACTTTCGCGTTTTTCGCATATTTGTTGGCCAGATGCTGGGTTTTTTCTGGTTTGGATCCCGTAATAATGACGTTCCACACCGAAACAGTCAATTAAACCTGGTTGCGATTAATATTTTAGAGGATAACGCCGGTTATGTCTTGGTTAGGTCTGGGATTTGCCCTCATCTGGCTCGTACTTTCGCATTTTTCGCATACTTGTTGGCCAGATCCTGGGCTTTTTCTGGTTTGTATCACGTAGTAATGTGGTACCACACTGAAACAGTCAATAGAAGCTAGTTCCGAATAGTATTTTAGAGGACAACGCTGGTTATGTCTCGGTTAGGTCTGGGATTGGCCCTCATCTGGCCCGTACTTTCGCATTTTTCGCATACTTGTTGGCCAGATCCTAGGCTTTTTGCTGATATGGATCACGTAGTAATGTGGTACCACACTGAAACAGTCAATAGAAGCTGGTTCCGAATAGTATTTTAGAGGATAACGCTGGCTATGTCTGGGTTAGTTCTGGTATTTGCAATCATCTGGCCCATACTTTCGCGTTTTTCGCATATTTGTTGGCCAGATGCTGGGTTTTTTCTGGTTTGGATCCCGTAATAATGACGTTCCACACCGAAACAGTCAATTAAACCTGGTTGCGATTAATATTTTAGAGGATAACGCCGGTTATGTCTTGGTTAGGTCTGGGATTTGCCCTCATCTGGCTCGTACTTTCGCATTTTTCGCATACTTGTTGGCCAGATCCTGGGCTTTTTCTGGTTTGTATCACGTAGTAATGTGGTACCACACTGAAACAGTCAATAGAAGCTAGTTCCGAATAGTATTTTAGAGGACAACGCTGGTTATGTCTCGGTTAGGTCTGGGATTGGCCCTCATCTGGCCCGTACTTTCGCATTTTTCGCATACTTGTTGGCCAGATCCTGGGCTTTTCCTGGCTTGGATCACGTAGTAATGTGGTACCACACTGAAACAGTCAATAGAAGCTAGTTCCGAATAGTATTTTAGAGGACAACGCTGGTTATGTCTCGGTTAGGTCTGGGATTGGCCCTCATCTGGCCCGTACTTTCGCATTTTTCGCATACTTGTTGGCCAGATCCTGGGTTTTTTCTGGTTTGGACCACGTAGTAATGAGGTACCTCACTGAAACGGTCAATAAAAGCTGGTTCCGATTAGTGTTTTAGAGGATAACGCTGGTTATGTCTGGGTTAGTTCTGGTATTCGCAATCATCTGGCTCATACTTTCGCTTTTTTCGCATACTTGTTTGCCAGATGCTGGGTTTTTTCTGGTTTGGATCCCGTAGTAATGAGGTTCCACACCTGAACAGTCAATTAAACCTGGTTGCGATTAATATTTTAGAGGATAACGCCGGTTTTGTCTCGGTTAGGTCTGGGATTTGCCCTCATCTGGTTCGTACTTTCGCATTTCTCGCATACTTGTTGGCCAGATCCTGGCCTTTTTCTGGTTTGTATCACGTAGTAATGCGGTACTACACCGAAACAGTCAATTAAACCTGGTTGCGATTAATATTTTAGAGGATAACGCTGGTTATGTCTCGGTTAGGTCTGGGATTTGCCCTCACCTGGCCCGTAGTTTCGCATTTTTGCATTCTTGTTGGCCAGATCCTAGGCTTTTTGCTGATTTGGATCGCGTAGTAATGTGGTACCACACTGAAACAGTCAATAGAATCTGGTTCCGAATAGTATTTTAGAGGATAACGCTGGCTATGTCTGGGTTAGTTCTGGTATTTGCAATCATCTGGCCCATACTTTCGCGTTTTTCGCATATTTATTGGCCAGATCCTGGGTTTTTTCTGGTTAGGATCCCGTAGTAATGAGGTTCCACACCGAAACAGTCAATTAAACCTGGTTGCGATTAATATTTTAGAGGATAACGCCGGTTATGTCTCGGTTAGGTCTGGGATTTGCCCTCATCTGGCCCGTACTTTCGCATTTTTGCATTCTTGTTGGCCAGATCCTAGGCTTTTTGCTGATTTGGATCACGTAGTTATGTGGTACCACACCGAAACAGTCAATAGAAGCTGGTTCCGAATAGTATTTTAGAGGATAACGCTGGCTATGTCTGGGTTAGTTCTGGTATTTGCAATCATCTGGCTCATACTTTCGCGTTTTTCGCATATTTGTTGGGAAGATCCTGGGTTTTTTCTGGTTTGGATCCCGTAGTAATGAGGTTCCACACCGAAACAGTCAATTAAACCTGGTTGCGATTAATATTTTAGAGGATAACGCCGGTTATGTCTTGGTTAGGTCTGGGATTTGCCCTCATCTGGCTCGTACTTTCGCATTTTTCGCATACTTGTTGGCCAGATCCTGGGCTTTTTCTGGTTTGTATCACGTAGTAATGTGGTACCACACTGAAACAGTCAATAGAAGCTAGTTCCGAATAGTATTTTAGAGGACAACGCTGGTTATGTCTCGGTTAGGTCTGGGATTGGCCCTCATCTGGCCCGTACTTTCGCATTTTTTGCATACTTGTTGGCCAGATCCTGGGCATTTCTGGTTTGGATCACGTAGTAATGTGGTACCACACTGAAACAGTCAATAGAAGCTAGTTCCGAATAGTATTTTAGAGGACAACGCTGGTTATGTCTCGGTTAGGTCTGGGATTGGCCCTCATCTGGCCCGTACTTTCGCATTTTTCGCATACTTGTTGGCCAGATCCTGGGCATTTCTGGTTTGGATCACGTAGTAATGTGGTACCACACTGAAACGGTCAATAAAAGCTGGTTCCGATTAGTGTTTTAGAGGATAACGCTGGTTATGTCTGGGTTAGTTCTGATATTCGCAATCATCTGGCTCATTCTTTCGCTTTTTTCGCATACTTGTTTGCCAGATGCTGGGTTTTTTCTGGTTAGGATCCCGTAGTAATGCGGTACTACACCGAAACAGTCAATTAAACCTGGTTGCGATTAATATTTTAGAGGATAACGCTGGTTATGTCTCGGTTAGTTCTGGGATTTGCCCTCATCTGGCTCGTACTTTCGCATTTTTCGCATACTTGAATGGCCAGATCCTGTGTTTTTCTATTGTTAGGATCACGTAGTAATGTGGTACTACACTGAAACAGTCAATTAAACCTGGTTGCGATTAAAATTTTAGAGGATAACGCAGGTTATGTCTCGGTTAGTTCTGGTATTTGCAATCATCTGGCTCGTACCTTCGCATTTTTCGCGGACTTGTTGGCCAGATTCTGGGCTTTTTCTGGTTTGGATCACGTAGTAATGTGGTACCACACTATAACAGTCAATAAAAGCTGGACCCGAATAGTATTTTAGAGGACAACGCTGGCTATTCCCGCGTTAGTTCTGGTATTTGCAATCATCTGGCTCATACTTTCGCGTTTTTCGCATATTTGTTGGCCAGATCCTGGGTTTTTTTCTGGTTAGGATCCCGTAGTAACGAGGTTCCACACCGAAACAGTCAATTGAACCCGGTTGCGATTAATATTTTAGAGGATAACGCCGGTTATGTCTCGGTTAGGTCTGGGATTTGCCCTCATCTGGCTCGTACTTTCGCAATTTTCGCATACTTATTGGCAAGATCCTGGCCTTTTTCTGGTTTGTATCACGTAGTAATGCGGTACTATACCGAAACAGTCAATTAAACCTGGTTGCGATTAATATTTTAGAGGATAACGCTGGCTATGTCTGGGTTAGTTCTGGTATTTGCAATCATCTGGCTCATACTTTCGCGTTTTTCGCATATTTGTTGGGAAGATCCTGGGTTTTTTCTGGTTTGGATCCCGTAGTAATGAGGTTCCACACCGAAACAGTCAATTAAACCTGGTTGCGATTAATATTTTAGAGGATAACGCCGGTTATGTCTTGGTTAGGTCTGGGATTTGCCCTCATCTGGCTCGTACTTTCGCATTTTTCGCATACTTGTTGGCCAGATCCTGGGCTTTTTCTGGTTTGTATCACGTAGTAATGTGGTACCACACTGAAACAGTCAATAGAAGCTAGTTCCGAATAGTATTTTAGAGGACAACGCTGGTTATGTCTCGGTTAGGTCTGGGATTGGCCCTCATCTGGCCCGTACTTTCGCATTTTTGCATTCTTGTTGGCCAGATCCTAGGCTTTTTGCTGATTTGGATCACGTAGTTATGTGGTACCACACTGAAACAGTCAATAGATGCTGGTTTCGAATAGTATTTTAGAGGATAACGCTGGCTATGTCTGGGTTAGTTCTGGTATTTGCAATCATCTGGCCCATACTTTCGCGTTTTTCGCATATTTGTTGGCCAGATGCTGGGTTTTTTCTGGTTTGGATCCCGTAATAATGACGTTCCACACCGAAACAGCCAATTAAACCTGGTTTCGATTAATATGTTAGAGGATAACGCCGGTTATATCTCGGTTAGATCTGGGATTTGCCCTCATCTGGTTCGTACTTTCGCATTTCTCGCATACTTGTTGGCCAGATCCTGGCCTTTTTCTGGTTTGTATCACGTAGTAATGCGGTACTACACCGAAACAGTCAATTAAACCTGGTTGCGATTAATATTTTAGAGGATAGCGCCGGTTATGTCTCGGTTAGGTCTGGGATTTGCCCTCATCTGGCCCGTACTTTCGCATTTTTGCATTCTTGTTGGCCAGATCCTAGGCTTTTTGCTTATTTGGATCACGTAGTTATGTGGTACCACACTGAAACAGTCAATAGAAGCTGGTTCCGAATAGTATTTTAGAGGATAACGCTGGCTATGTCTGGGTTAGTTCTGGTATTTGCAATCATCTGGCTCATACTTTCGCGTTTTTCGCATATTTGTTGGGAAGATCCTGGGTTTTTTCTGGTTTGGATCCCGTAGTAATGAGGTTCCACACCGAAACAGTCAATTAAACCTGGTTGCGATTAATATTTTAGAGGATAACGCCGGTTATATCTCGGTTAGGTCTGGGATTTGCCCTCATCTGGCCCGTACTTTCGCATTTTTGCATTCTTGTTGGCCAGATCCTAGGCTTTTTGCTGATTTGGATCACGTAGTTATGTGGTACCACACTGAAACAGTCAATAGAAGCTGGTTCCGAATAGTATTTTAGAGGATAACGCTGGCTATGTCTGGGTTAGTTCTGGTATTTGCAATCATCTGGCCCATACTTTCGCGTTTTTCGCATATTTGTTGGCCAGATGCTGGGTTTTTTCTGGTTTGGATCCCGTAATAATGACGTTCCACACCGAAACAGTCAATTAAACCTGGTTGCGATTAATATTTTAGAGGATAACGCCGGTTATGTCTTGGTTAGGTCTGGGATTTGCCCTCATCTGGCTCGTACTTTCGCATTTTTCGCATACTTGTTGGCCAGATCCTGGGCTTTTTCTGGTTTGTATCACGTAGTAATGTGGTACCACACTGAAACAGTCAATAGAAGCTAGTTCCGAATAGTATTTTAGAGGACAACGCTGGTTATGTCTCGGTTAGGTCTGGGATTGGCCCTCATCTGGCCCGTACTTTCGCATTTTTCGCATACTTGTTGGCCAGATCCTAGGCTTTTTGCTGATATGGATCACGTAGTAATGTGGTACCACACTGAAACAGTCAATAGAAGCTGGTTCCGAATAGTATTTTAGAGGATAACGCTGGCTATGTCTGGGTTAGTTCTGGTATTTGCAATCATCTGGCCCATACTTTCGCGTTTTTCGCATATTTGTTGGCCAGATGCTGGGTTTTTTCTGGTTTGGATCCCGTAATAATGACGTTCCACACCGAAACAGTCAATTAAACCTGGTTGCGATTAATATTTTAGAGGATAACGCCGGTTATGTCTTGGTTAGGTCTGGGATTTGCCCTCATCTGGCTCGTACTTTCGCATTTTTCGCATACTTGTTGGCCAGATCCTGGGCTTTTTCTGGTTTGTATCACGTAGTAATGTGGTACCACACTGAAACAGTCAATAGAAGCTAGTTCCGAATAGTATTTTAGAGGACAACGCTGGTTATGTCTCGGTTAGGTCTGGGATTGGCCCTCATCTGGCCCGTACTTTCGCATTTTTCGCATACTTGTTGGCCAGATCCTGGGCTTTTCCTGGCTTGGATCACGTAGTAATGTGGTACCACACTGAAACAGTCAATAGAAGCTAGTTCCGAATAGTATTTTAGAGGACAACGCTGGTTATGTCTCGGTTAGGTCTGGGATTGGCCCTCATCTGGCCCGTACTTTCGCATTTTTCGCATACTTGTTGGCCAGATCCTGGGTTTTTTCTGGTTTGGACCACGTAGTAATGAGGTACCTCACTGAAACGGTCAATAAAAGCTGGTTCCGATTAGTGTTTTAGAGGATAACGCTGGTTATGTCTGGGTTAGTTCTGGTATTCGCAATCATCTGGCTCATACTTTCGCTTTTTTCGCATACTTGTTTGCCAGATGCTGGGTTTTTTCTGGTTTGGATCCCGTAGTAATGAGGTTCCACACCTGAACAGTCAATTAAACCTGGTTGCGATTAATATTTTAGAGGATAACGCCGGTTTTGTCTCGGTTAGGTCTGGGATTTGCCCTCATCTGGTTCGTACTTTCGCATTTCTCGCATACTTGTTGGCCAGATCCTGGCCTTTTTCTGGTTTGTATCACGTAGTAATGCGGTACTACACCGAAACAGTCAATTAAACCTGGTTGCGATTAATATTTTAGAGGATAACGCTGGTTATGTCTCGGTTAGGTCTGGGATTTGCCCTCACCTGGCCCGTAGTTTCGCATTTTTGCATTCTTGTTGGCCAGATCCTAGGCTTTTTGCTGATTTGGATCGCGTAGTAATGTGGTACCACACTGAAACAGTCAATAGAATCTGGTTCCGAATAGTATTTTAGAGGATAACGCTGGCTATGTCTGGGTTAGTTCTGGTATTTGCAATCATCTGGCCCATACTTTCGCGTTTTTCGCATATTTATTGGCCAGATCCTGGGTTTTTTCTGGTTAGGATCCCGTAGTAATGAGGTTCCACACCGAAACAGTCAATTAAACCTGGTTGCGATTAATATTTTAGAGGATAACGCCGGTTATGTCTCGGTTAGGTCTGGGATTTGCCCTCATCTGGCCCGTACTTTCGCATTTTTGCATTCTTGTTGGCCAGATCCTAGGCTTTTTGCTGATTTGGATCACGTAGTTATGTGGTACCACACCGAAACAGTCAATAGAAGCTGGTTCCGAATAGTATTTTAGAGGATAACGCTGGCTATGTCTGGGTTAGTTCTGGTATTTGCAATCATCTGGCCCATACTTTCGCGTTTTTCGCATATTTATTGGCCAGATCCTGGGTTTTTTCTGGTTAGGATCCCGTAGTAATGAGGTTCCACACCGAAACAGTCAATTAAACCTGGTTGCGATTAATATTTTAGAGGATAACGCCGGTTATGTCTCGGTTAGGTCTGGGATTTGCCCTCATCTGGCTCGTACTTTCGCAATTTTCGCATACTTATTGGCAAGATCCTGGCCTTTTTCTGGTTTGTATCACGTAGTAATGCGGTACTATACCGAAACAGTCAATTAAACCTGGTTGCGATTAATATTTTAGAGGATAACGCTGGCTATGTCTGGGTTAGTTCTGGTATTTGCAATCATCTGGCTCATACTTTCGCGTTTTTCGCATATTTGTTGGGAAGATCCTGGGTTTTTTCTGGTTTGGATCCCGTAGTAATGAGGTTCCACACCGAAACAGTCAATTAAACCTGGTTGCGATTAATATTTTAGAGGATAACGCCGGTTATGTCTTGGTTAGGTCTGGGATTTGCCCTCATCTGGCTCGTACTTTCGCATTTTTCGCATACTTGTTGGCCAGATCCTGGGCTTTTTCTGGTTTGTATCACGTAGTAATGTGGTACCACACTGAAACAGTCAATAGAAGCTAGTTCCGAATAGTATTTTAGAGGACAACGCTGGTTATGTCTCGGTTAGGTCTGGGATTGGCCCTCATCTGGCCCGTACTTTCGCATTTTTGCATTCTTGTTGGCCAGATCCTAGGCTTTTTGCTGATTTGGATCACGTAGTTATGTGGTACCACACTGAAACAGTCAATAGAAGCTGGTTTCGAATAGTATTTTAGAGGATAACGCTGGCTATGTCTGGGTTAGTTCTGGTATTTGCAATCATCTGGCCCATACTTTCGCGTTTTTCGCATATTTGTTGGCCAGATGCTGGGTTTTTTCTGGTTTGGATCCCGTAATAATGACGTTCCACACCGAAACAGCCAATTAAACCTGGTTTCGATTAATATGTTAGAGGATAACGCCGGTTATATCTCGGTTAGATCTGGGATTTGCCCTCATCTGGTTCGTACTTTCGCATTTCTCGCATACTTGTTGGCCAGATCCTGGCCTTTTTCTGGTTTGTATCACGTAGTAATGCGGTACTACACCGAAACAGTCAATTAAACCTGGTTGCGATTAATATTTTAGAGGATAGCGCCGGTTATGTCTCGGTTAGGTCTGGGATTTGCCCTCATCTGGCCCGTACTTTCGCATTTTTGCATTCTTGTTGGCCAGATCCTAGGCTTTTTGCTTATTTGGATCACGTAGTTATGTGGTACCACACTGAAACAGTCAATAGAAGCTGGTTCCGAATAGTATTTTAGAGGATAACGCTGGCTATGTCTGGGTTAGTTCTGGTATTTGCAATCATCTGGCTCATACTTTCGCGTTTTTCGCATATTTGTTGGGAAGATCCTGGGTTTTTTCTGGTTTGGATCCCGTAGTAATGAGGTTCCACACCGAAACAGTCAATTAAACCTGGTTGCGATTAATATTTTAGAGGATAACGCCGGTTATATCTCGGTTAGGTCTGGGATTTGCCCTCATCTGGCCCGTACTTTCGCATTTTTGCATTCTTGTTGGCCAGATCCTAGGCTTTTTGCTGATTTGGATCACGTAGTTATGTGGTACCACACTGAAACAGTCAATAGAAGCTGGTTCCGAATAGTATTTTAGAGGATAACGCTGGCTATGTCTGGGTTAGTTCTGGTATTTGCAATCATCTGGCCCATACTTTCGCGTTTTTCGCATATTTGTTGGCCAGATGCTGGGTTTTTTCTGGTTTGGATCCCGTAATAATGACGTTCCACACCGAAACAGTCAATTAAACCTGGTTGCGATTAATATTTTAGAGGATAACGCCGGTTATGTCTTGGTTAGGTCTGGGATTTGCCCTCATCTGGCTCGTACTTTCGCATTTTTCGCATACTTGTTGGCCAGATCCTGGGCTTTTTCTGGTTTGTATCACGTAGTAATGTGGTACCACACTGAAACAGTCAATAGAAGCTAGTTCCGAATAGTATTTTGGAGGACAACGCTGGTTATGTCTCGGTTAGGTCTGGGATTGGCCCTCATCTGGCCCGTACTTTCGCATTTTTCGCATACTTGTTGGCCAGATCCTAGGCTTTTTGCTGATATGGATCACGTAGTAATGTGGTACCACACTGAAACAGTCAATAGAAGCTGGTTCCGAATAGTATTTTAGAGGATAACGCTGGCTATGTCTGGGTTAGTTCTGGTATTTGCAATCATCTGGCCCATACTTTCGCGTTTTTCGCATATTTGTTGGCCAGATGCTGGGTTTTTTCTGGTTTGGATCCCGTAATAATGACGTTCCACACCGAAACAGTCAATTAAACCTGGTTGCGATTAATATTTTAGAGGATAACGCCGGTTATGTCTTGGTTAGGTCTGGGATTTGCCCTCATCTGGCTCGTACTTTCGCATTTTTCGCATACTTGTTGGCCAGATCCTGGGCTTTTTCTGGTTTGTATCACGTAGTAATGTGGTACCACACTGAAACAGTCAATAGAAGCTAGTTCCGAATAGTATTTTAGAGGACAACGCTGGTTATGTCTCGGTTAGGTCTGGGATTGGCCCTCATCTGGCCCGTACTTTCGCATTTTTCGCATACTTGTTGGCCAGATCCTGGGCTTTTCCTGGCTTGGATCACGTAGTAATGTGGTACCACACTGAAACAGTCAATAGAAGCTAGTTCCGAATAGTATTTTAGAGGACAACGCTGGTTATGTCTCGGTTAGGTCTGGGATTGGCCCTCATCTGGCCCGTACTTTCGCATTTTTCGCATACTTGTTGGCCAGATCCTGGGTTTTTTCTGGTTTGGACCACGTAGTAATGAGGTACCTCACTGAAACGGTCAATAAAAGCTGGTTCCGATTAGTGTTTTAGAGGATAACGCTGGTTATGTCTGGGTTAGTTCTGGTATTCGCAATCATCTGGCTCATACTTTCGCTTTTTTCGCATACTTGTTTGCCAGATGCTGGGTTTTTTCTGGTTTGGATCCCGTAGTAATGAGGTTCCACACCTGAACAGTCAATTAAACCTGGTTGCGATTAATATTTTAGAGGATAACGCCGGTTTTGTCTCGGTTAGGTCTGGGATTTGCCCTCATCTGGTTCGTACTTTCGCATTTCTCGCATACTTGTTGGCCAGATCCTGGCCTTTTTCTGGTTTGTATCACGTAGTAATGCGGTACTACACCGAAACAGTCAATTAAACCTGGTTGCGATTAATATTTTAGAGGATAACGCTGGTTATGTCTCGGTTAGGTCTGGGATTTGCCCTCACCTGGCCCGTAGTTTCGCATTTTTGCATTCTTGTTGGCCAGATCCTAGGCTTTTTGCTGATTTGGATCGCGTAGTAATGTGGTACCACACTGAAACAGTCAATAGAATCTGGTTCCGAATAGTATTTTAGAGGATAACGCTGGCTATGTCTGGGTTAGTTCTGGTATTTGCAATCATCTGGCCCATACTTTCGCGTTTTTCGCATATTTATTGGCCAGATCCTGGGTTTTTTCTGGTTAGGATCCCGTAGTAATGAGGTTCCACACCGAAACAGTCAATTAAACCTGGTTGCGATTAATATTTTAGAGGATAACGCCGGTTATGTCTCGGTTAGGTCTGGGATTTGCCCTCATCTGGCCCGTACTTTCGCATTTTTGCATTCTTGTTGGCCAGATCCTAGGCTTTTTGCTGATTTGGATCACGTAGTTATGTGGTACCACACCGAAACAGTCAATAGAAGCTGGTTCCGAATAGTATTTTAGAGGATAACGCTGGCTATGTCTGGGTTAGTTCTGGTATTTGCAATCATCTGGCTCATACTTTCGCGTTTTTCGCATATTTGTTGGGAAGATCCTGGGTTTTTTCTGGTTTGGATCCCGTAGTAATGAGGTTCCACACCGAAACAGTCAATTAAACCTGGTTGCGATTAATATTTTAGAGGATAACGCCGGTTATGTCTTGGTTAGGTCTGGGATTTGCCCTCATCTGGCTCGTACTTTCGCATTTTTCGCATACTTGTTGGCCAGATCCTGGGCTTTTTCTGGTTTGTATCACGTAGTAATGTGGTACCACACTGAAACAGTCAATAGAAGCTAGTTCCGAATAGTATTTTAGAGGACAACGCTGGTTATGTCTCGGTTAGGTCTGGGATTGGCCCTCATCTGGCCCGTACTTTCGCATTTTTCGCATACTTGTTGGCCAGATCCTGGGCATTTCTGGTTTGGATCACGTAGTAATGTGGTACCACACTGAAACAGTCAATAGAAGCTAGTTCCGAATAGTATTTTAGAGGACAACGCTGGTTATGTCTCGGTTAGGTCTGGGATTGGCCCTCATCTGGCCCGTACTTTCGCATTTTTCGCATACTTGTTGGCCAGATCCTGGGCATTTCTGGTTTGGATCACGTAGTAATGTGGTACCACACTGAAACGGTCAATAAAAGCTGGTTCCGATTAGTGTTTTAGAGGATAACGCTGGTTATGTCTGGGTTAGTTCTGATATTCGCAATCATCTGGCTCATTCTTTCGCTTTTTCCGCATACTTGTTTGCCAGATGCTGGGTTTTTTCTGGTTAGGATCCCGTAGTAATGCGGTACTACACCGAAACAGTCAATTAAACCTGGTTGCGATTAATATTTTAGAGGATAACGCTGGTTATGTCTCGGTTAGTTCTGGGATTTGCCCTCATCTGGCTCGTACTTTCGCATTTTTCGCATACTTGAATGGCCAGATCCTGTGTTTTTCTATTGTTAGGATCACGTAGTAATGTGGTACTACACTGAAACAGTCAATTAAACCTGGTTGCGATTAAAATTTTAGAGGATAACGCAGGTTATGTCTCGGTTAGTTCTGGTATTTGCAATCATCTGGCTCGTACCTTCGCATTTTTCGCGGACTTGTTGGCCAGATTCTGGGCTTTTTCTGGTTTGGATCACGTAGTAATGTGGTACCACACTATAACAGTCAATAAAAGCTGGACCCGAATAGTATTTTAGAGGACAACGCTGGCTATTCCCGCGTTAGTTCTGGTATTTGCAATCATCTGGCTCATACTTTCGCGTTTTTCGCATATTTGTTGGCCAGATCCTGGGTTTTTTTCTGGTTAGGATCCCGTAGTAACGAGGTTCCACACCGAAACAGTCAATTGAACCCGGTTGCGATTAATATTTTAGAGGATAACGCCGGTTATGTCTCGGTTAGGTCTGGGATTTGCCCTCATCTGGCTCGTACTTTCGCAATTTTCGCATACTTATTGGCAAGATCCTGGCCTTTTTCTGGTTTGTATCACGTAGTAATGCGGTACTATACCGAAACAGTCAATTAAACCTGGTTGCGATTAATATTTTAGAGGATAACGCTGGTTATGTCTCGGTTAGGTCTGGGATTTGCCCTCACCTGGCCCGTAGTTTCGCATTTTTGCATTCTTGTTGGCCAGATCCTAGGCTTTTTGCTGATTTGGATCGCGTAGTAATGTGGTACCACACTGAAACAGTCAATAGAAGCTGGTTCCGAATAGTATTTTAGAGGATAACGCTGGCTATGTCTGGGTTAGTTCTGGTATTTGGAATCATCTGGCCCATACTTTCGCGTTTTTCGCATATTTATTGGCCAGATGCTGGGTTTTTTCTGGTTAGGATCCCGTAGTAATACGGTACTACACCGAAACAGTCAATTAAACCTGGTTGCGATTAATATTTTAGAGGATAACGCTGGTTATGTCTCGTTTAGGTCTGGGATTTGCCCTCACCTGGCCCGTAGTTTCGCATTTTTGCATTCTTGTTGGCCAGATCCTAGGCTTTTTGCTGATTTGGATCACGTAGTAATGTGGTACCACACTGAAACAGTCAATAGGAGCTGGTTCCGAATAGTATTTTAGAGGATAACGCTGGCTATGTCTGGGTTAGTTCTGGTATTTGCAATCATCTGGCCCATACTTTCGCGTTTTTCGCATATTTATTGGCCAGATCCTGGGTTTTTTCTGGTTAGGATCCCGTAGTAATGAGGTTCCACACCGAAACAGTCAATTAAACCTGGTTGCGATTAATATTTTAGAGGATAACGCCGGTTATGTCTCGGTTAGGTCTGGGATTTGCCCTCATCTGGCCCGTACTTTCGCATTTTTGCATTCTTGTTGGCCAGATCCTAGGCTTCTTGCTGATTTGGATCACGTAGTTATGTGGTACCACACTGAAACAGTCAATAGAAGCTGGTTCCGAATAGTATTTTAGAGGATAACGCTGGCTATTCCCGCGTTAGTTCTGGTATTTGCAATCATCTGGCTCATACTTTCGCGTTTTTCGCATATTTGTTGGCCAGATGCTGGGTTTTTTCTGGTTTGGATCCCGTAATAATGACGTTCCACACCGAAACAGCCAATTAAACCTGGTTTCGATTAATATGTTAGAGGATAACGCCGGTTATATCTCGGTTAGATCCGGGATTTGCCCTCATCTGGCTCGTACCTGCGCATTTTTCGCATACTTGTTGGCCATATCCTGGCCTTATTCTGGTTTGTATCACGTAGTAATGTGGTACCACACTGAAACAGTCAATAGAAGCTGGTTCCGAATAGTATTTTAGAGGATAACGCTGGCTATGTCTGGCTTAGTTCTGGTATTTGCAATCAACTGGCTCATACTTTCGCGTTTTTCGCATATTTGTTGGCAAGATCCTGGGTTTTTTCTGGTTTGGATCCCGTAGTAATGAGGTTCCACACCGAAACAGCCAATTAAACCTGGTTTCGATTAATATGTTAGAGGATAACGCCGGTTATATCTCGGTTAGATCCGGGATTTGCCCTCATCTGGCTCGTACCTGCGCATTTTTCGCATACTTGTTGGCCATATCCTGGCCTTATTCTGGTTTGTATCACGTAGTAATGTGGTACCACACTGAAACAGTCAATAGAAGTTGGTTCCGAATAGTATTTTAGAGGATAACGCTGGCTATGTCTGGGTTAGTTCTGGTATTTGCAATCATCTGGCCCATACTTTCGCGTGTTTCGCATATTTATTGGCCAGATGCTGGGTTTTTTCTGGTTAGGATCCCGTAGTATTGCGGTACTACACCGAAACAGTCAATTAAACCTGGTTGTGATTAATATTTTAGTGGATAACGCTGGTTATGTCTCGTTTAGGTCTGGGATTTGCCCTCACCTGGCCCGTAGTTTCGCATTTTTGCATTCTTGTTGGCCAGATCCTAGGCTTTTTGCTGATTTGGATCACGTAGTAATGTGGTACCACACTGAAACAGTCAATAGAAGCTGGTTCCGAATAGTATTTTAGAGGATAACGCTGGCTATGTCTGGGTTAGTTCTGGTATTTGCAATCATCTGGCCCATACTTTCGCGTTTTTCGCATATTTATTGGCCAGATCCTGGGTTTTTTCTGGTTAGGAACCCGTAGTAATGAGGCTCCACACCGAAACAGTCAATTAAACCTGGTTGCGATTAATATTTTAGAGGATAACGCCGGTTATGTCTCGGTTAGGTCTGGGATTTGCCCTCATCTGGCCCGTACTTTCGCATTTTTGCATTCTTGTTGGCCAGATCCTAGGCTTTTTGCTGATTTGGATCACGTAGTTATGTGGTACCACACTGAAACAGTCAATAGAAGCTGGTTCCGAATAGTATTTTAGAGGATAACGCTGGCTATGTCTGGGTTAGTTCTGGTATTTGCAATCATCTGGCCCATACTTTCGCGTTTTTCGCATATTTGTTGGCAAGAGCCTGGGTTTTTTCTGGTTTGGATCCCGTAGTAATGAGGTTCCACACCGAAACAGCCAATTAAACCTGGTTTCGATTAATATGTTAGAGGATAACGCCGGTTATATCTCGGTTAGATCCGGGATTTTCCCTCATCTGGCTCGCACCTGCGCATTTTTCGCATACTTGTTGGCCATATCCTGGCCTTATTCTGGTTTGTATCACGTAGTAATGTGGTACCACACTGAAACAGTCAATAGAAGCTGGTTCCGAATAGTATTTTAGAGGATAACGCTGGCTATGTCTGGCTTAGTTCTGGTATTTGCAATCATCTGGCTCATACTTTCGCGTTTTTCGCATATTTGTTGGCAAGATCCTGGGTTTTTTCTGGTTTGGATCCCGTAGTAATGAGGTTCCACACCGAAACAGTCAATTAAACCTGGTTGCGATTAATATTTTAGAGGATAACGCCGGTTATGTCTTGGTTAGGTCTGGGATTTGCCCTCATCTGGTTCGTACTTTCGCATTTTTCGCATACTTGTTGGCCAGATCCTGGGCTTTTTCTGGTTTGTATCACGTAGTAATGTGGTACCACACTGAAACAGTCAATAGAAGCTAGTTCCGAATAGTATTTTAAAGGACAACGCTGGTTATGTCTCGGTGAGGTCTGGGATTGGCCCTCATCTGGCCCGTACTTTCGCATTTTTCGCATACTTGTTGGCCAGATCCTGGGCTTTTTCTGGTTTGGATCACGTAGTAATGTGGTACCACACTGAAACAGTCAATGGAAGCTAGTTCCGAATAGTATTTTAGAGGACAACGCTGGTTATGTCTCGGTTAGGTCTGGGATTGGCCCTCATCTGGCCCGTACTTTCGCATTTTTCGCATACTTGTTGGCCAGATCCTGGGTTTTTTCTGGTTTGGACCACGTAGTAATGAGGTACCTCACTGAAACGGTCAATAAAAGCTGGTTCCGATTAGTGTTTTAGAGGATAACGCTGGTTATGTCTGGGTTAGTTCTGGTATTCGCAATCATCTGGCTCATACTTTCGCTTTTTTCGCATACTTGTTTGCCAGATGCTGGGTTTTTTCTGGTTAGGATCCCGTAGTAATGCGGTATTACACCGAAACAGTCAATTAAACCTGGTTGCGATTAATATTTTAGAGGATAACGCTGGTTATGTCTCGGTTAGGTCTGGGATTTGCCCTCACCTGGCCCGTAGTTTCGCATTTTTGCATTCTTGTTGGCCAGATCCTAGGCTTTTTGCTGATTTGGATCACGTAGTAAAGTGGTACCACACTGAAACAGTCAATAGAAGCTGGTTCCGAATAGTATTTTAGAGGATTACGCTGGCTATGTCTGGGTTAGTTCTGGTATTTGCAATCATCTGGCCCATACTTTCGCGTTTTTCGCATATTTATTGGCCAGATCCTGGGTTTTTTCTGGTTAGGATCCCGTAGTAATGAAGTTCCACACCGAAACAGTCAATTAAACCTGGTTGCGATTAATATTTTAGAGGATAACGCCGGTTATATCTCGGTTAGGTCTGGGATTTGCCCTCATCTGGCCCGTACTTTCGCATTTTTGCATTCTTGTTGGCCAGATCCTAGGCTTTTTGCTGATTTGGATCACGTAGTTATGTGGTACCACACTGAAACAGTCAATAGAAGCTGGTTCCGAATAGTATTTTAGAGGATAACGCTGGCTATGTCTGGGTTAGTTCTGGTATTTGCAATCATCTGGCCCATACTTTCGCGTTTTTCGCATATTTGTTGGCCAGATGCTGGGTTTTTTCTGGTTTGGATCCCGTAATAATGACGTTCCACACCGAAACAGCCAATTAAACCTGGTTTCGATTAATATGTTAGAGGATAACGCCGGTTATATCTCGGTTAGATCCGGGATTTGCCCTCATCTGGCTCGTACCTGCGCATTTTTCGCATACTTGTTGGCCATATCCTGGCCTTATTCTGGTTTGTATCACGTAGTAATGTGGTACCACACTGAAACAGTCAATAGAAGCTGGTTCCGAATAGTATTTTAGAGGATAACGCTGGCTATGTCTGGGTTAGTTCTGGTATTTGCAATCATCTGGCTCATACTTTCGCGTTTTTCTCATATTTGTTGGGAAGATCCTGGGTTTTTTCTGGTTTGGATCCCGTAGTAATTAGGTTCCACACCGAAACAGTCAATTAAACCTGGTTGCGATTAATATTTTAGAGGATAACGCCGGTTATGTCTTGGTTAGGTCTGGGATTTGCCCTCATCTGGCTCGTACTTTCGCATTTTTCGCATACTTGTTGGCCAGATCCTGGGCTTTTTCTGGTTTGTATCACGTAGTAATGTGGTACCACACTGAAGCAGTCAATAGAAGCTAGTTCCGAATAGTATTTTAGAGGACAACGCTGGTTATGTCTCGGTTAGGTCTGGGATTGGCCCTCATCTGGCCCGTACTTTCGCATTTTTCGCATACTTGTTGGCCAGATCCTGGGCTTTTTCTGGTTTGGATCACGTAGTAATGTGGTACCACACTGAAACAGTCAATAGAAGCTAGTTCCGAATAGTATTTTAGAGGACAACGCTGGTTATGTCTCGGTTAGGTCTGGGATTGGCCCTCATCTGGCCCGTACTTTCGCATTTTTCGCATACTTGTTGGCCAGATCCTGGGTTTTTTCTGGTTTGGACCACGTAGTAAAGTGGTACCACACTGAAACAGTCCATTAAACCTGGTTTGCATCAATATTTTAGAGGATAACGCATGTTAGGTCTAGGTTAGCCCCGAGATTTTCACTCATCAGACTCGCACTTTCGCATTCTTCACATACTTGTTGAACGGATCCTGGGTTCTTTCTGGTTTGGATCACGTAGTAATGTGGGACCACACTGAAACAATCAATTAAACCTGGTCTTGATAAATATTTTAGAGGACAACGTATGTTAGGTCTGGGTTAGGTCTAGGATTTGCCCCCATCAGGCTCATACTTTCGCATATTTCTCATACTTCATGGCTAGATCCTGGGCTATTTCTGAATTGGATCACGTAGTAATGTGGTACTACACTGAAACAGTCAATTAAACCTGGTTTCGCTCAATATTTTAGAAGATAACGCATGTTAGGCCTAGGTTAGGCCTGGGATTTGCCTTATCAGGGTCATACTTTCGCAGTTTTAACATACATGTTGACGTGATCGAGGGTTTTTTCTGCTTTGGATCACGTAGTAAAGTGGTACCACATTGAAACAGTCCATTAAACCTTGTTTGGATCAATATTCTTGAGGATAAACCATGTTAGGTCTAGGTTAGGCCTGGGATTTTCACTCATCAGACTCATACTTTCGCATTCTTCACATACTTGTTGAACGGATCCTGGGTTTTTCTGGTTTGGATCACGTAGTAATGTGGGACCACACTGAAACAATCAATTAAACCTGGTCTTGATAAATATTTTAGAGGACAACCCATGTTACGTCTGGGCTAGGTCTAGGATTTGCTCTCATCAGGCTCATACTTTCGCATATTTCTCATACTTCATGGCTAGATCCTGGGATATTTCTGGATTGGATCACGTAGTAATGTGGTACCACACTGAAACAGTCAATTAAACCTGGTTTCGCTCAATATTTTAGAAGATAACGCATGTTAGGTCTAGGTTAGGCCTGGGATTTGCCCTCATCAGGGTCATACTTTCGCAGTTTTAACATGCATGTTGACCTGATCGAGGGTTTTTTCTGCTTTGGATCACGTAGTAAAGTGGTACCACAACTAAAACAGTCAATTAAACCAGGTTTCGATGACTATTTTAGAGGATAACGCATGTTAGGTCTGGGATAGGTCTGGGATTATCCCTCATCAGACTCATACTTTCGCACACTTCACATACTCGTTGACAAGATCCTGGGTTTTTTTCTGGTTTGGATCACGTAGTAATGTGGTACCACACTGAAACTGTCGATTAAACCTGGTTTCGAACACTATTTTAGAAGACAATGCAAGTTAGGTCTGGGATAGGTCTGGGATTTGCCCTCATCAGGCTCATACTTTCGCGTTTTTCACATACTTGTTGAACAGATCCTGGTTTTTTTCTGGTTTGGATCACGTAGTAATGTGGTACCACACTGAAACAGTCAATTAAACCTGGTTTCGCTCAATATTTTAGAAGATAACGCATGTTAGGTCTAGGTTAGGCCTGGGATTTGCCCTCATCAGGGTCATACTTTCGCAGTTTTAACATACATGTTGACCTGATCGAGGGTTTTTTCTGCTTTGGATCACGCAGTAAAGTGGTACCACACTGAAACAGTCCATTAAACCTGGTTTGGATCAATATTTTTGAGGATAACGCATGTCAGGTCTAGGTTAGGCCTGGGATTTTCACTCTTCAGACTCATACTTTCGCATTCTTCACGTACTTGTTGAACGGATCCTGGGTTTTTTCTGGTTTGGATCACGTAGTAATGTGGTACCACACTGAAACATTCAATTAAACCTGGTCTTGATAAATATTTTAGAGGATAACGCATGTTAGGTTTGGGTTAGGTCTTGGATTTGCCCTCATCAGGCTCATACTTTCGCATATCTCTCATACTTCATGGCTAGACCCTGGGCTGATTCTGGATTGTATCACGTAGTAATGTGGTACCACGCTGAAACAGTCAATTAAACCTGATTTCGATCAATATTTTAGAGGATAACGCAAGTTAGGTCTGGGATAGGTCTGGGAATCGCCCTCATCAGGCTCATACTTTCGCATATTTCTCATACTTGATGGCTAGATCCTGGGTTTCTTCCGGTTTGGGTCACGTAGTAGTGTGGTACCACACTGAAACAGTCGATTAAACCTGGTTTCGAACAATATTTTTTAGGATAACGCATGTTAGGTCTAGGTTAGGCCGGGGATTTTCACTCATCAGACTCATACTTTCGCACTCTTCACATACTTGTCGAACGGATGCTGGGTTTTTACTGGTTTGGATCACGTAGTAATGTGGTACCACACTGAAACATTCAATTAAACCTGGTCTTGATAAATATTTTAGAGGATAACGCATGTTAGGTCTGGGATAGGTCTGGGATTTGCATTCATCAGACTCATACTTTCGCACGCCTCACATACTCGTTGAACAGATCCTGGGTTATTTTCTGGTTTGGATCACATAGTAATGTGGTACCACACTGAAACAGTCGATTAAACCAGGTTTCGATCAATATTTTTGAGGATAACGCATGTCAGGTCTAGGTTAGGCCTGGGATTTTCACTCTTCAGACTCATACTTTCGCATTCTTCACATACTTGTTGAACGGATCCTGGGTTTTTTCTGGTTTGGATCACGTAGTAATGTGGGACCACACTGAAACAATCAATTAAACCTGGTCTTGATAAATATTTTAGAGGATAACGCATGTTAGGTCTGGGTTTGGTCTAGGATTTGCCCTCGTCAGGCTCATACTTTCGCATATTTCTCATACTTCATGGCTAGATCCTGGGCTATTTCTGGATTGGATCACTTAGTAATGTGGTACCACACTGAAACAGTCGATTTAACCAGGTTTCTATCAATATTTTTGAGGATAACGCAAGTTAGGTCTGGGATAGGTCTGGGATTTGCCCTCATCAGGCTCATACTTTCGCGTTTTTCACATACTTGTTGAACAGATCCTGGGTTTTTTCCTGTTTGGGTCACGTAGTAGTGTGGTACCACAATGAAACAGTCGATTAAACCTGGTTTCGAACAATATTTTTGAGGATAACGCATGTTAGGTCTAGGTTAGGTCTGGGATTTTCACTCATCAGGCTCATACTTTCGCATTTTTCTCATACTTCATGGCTAGATCCTGGGCTATTTCTGGATTGTATCACGTAGTAATGTCGTACCACACTGAAACAGTCAATTAAACCTGGTTTCGCTCAATATTTTAGAAGATAACGCATGTTAGGCCTAGGTTAGGCCTGGGATTTGCCCTCATCAGGGTCATACTTTCGCAGTTTTAACATGCATGTTGACCTGATCGAGTGTTTTTTCTGCTTTGGATCACGTAGTAAAGTGGTACCACACCTAAAACAGTCAATTAAACCTGGTTTCGATCACTATTTTAGAGGATAACGCAAGTTAGGTCTGGGATAGGTCTGGGATTAGCCCTCATCAGGCTCATACTTTCGCAGTTTTAACATGCATGTTGACCTGATCGAGGGTTTTGTCTGCTTTGGATCACGTAGTAAAGTGGTACCACAACTAAAACAGTCAATTAAACCTGGTTTCGATCAATATTTTAGAGAATAATTCATGTTAGGTCTAGGTTAGGTCTGGGATTAGCCCTCATCAGGCTCATACTTTCGCGTTTTTCACATACTTGTTGAACAGATCCTGGGTTTTTTCTGGTTTGGATCACGTAGTCGTGTGGTACCACACTGAAACAGTACATTAAACCTGGTTTCGATCAATATTTTTGAGGATAACGCATGTTAGGTCTAGGTTAGGCCGGGGATTTTCACTCATCAGACTCATACTTTGGCATTCTTCACATACTTGTTGAACGGATCCTGGGTTTTTTCTGGTTTGGTTCACGTAGTAATGTGATACCACACTGGAACATTCAATTAAACCTGGTCTTGATAAATATTTTAGAGGATAACGCATGTTAGGTTTGGGTTAGGTCTAGGATTTGCCCTCATCAGGCTCATACTTTCGCATATTTCTCATACTTCATGGCTAGATCCTGGGCTGTTTCTGGATTGTATTACGTAGTAATGTGGTACCACGCTGAAACAGTCAATTAAACCTGGTTTCGATCAATAGTTTTGAGGATAACGCGTGTTAGGTCTAGGTTAGCCCAGGGATTTTCACTCATCAGACTCATACTTTCGCATTCTTCACATACTTGTTGAACGGATCCTGGGTTTTTTCTGGTTTGGATCACGTAGTAATGTGGGACCACACTGAAACAATCAATTAAACCTGGTCATGATAATTATTTTAGAGGATAACGCATGTTAGGTCTGGGTTAGGACTAGGATTTGCCCCCATCAGGCTCATACTTTCGCATATTTCTCATACTTCATGGCTGGATCCTGGGCTATTTCTGGATTGGATCACGTGGTAATGTGGTACCACACTGAAACAGTCAATTAAACCTGGTTTCGATTAATATTTTAGAGGAAAACGCATGTTAGGTCTAGGTTAGGCCTGGGATTTGCCCTCATCAGGGTCATACATCCGCAGTTTTAACATACATGTTGGCCTGATCGAGGGTTTTTTCTGCTTTGGATCACGTAGTGAAGTGGTACCGCACTGAAGCAGACCATTAAACCTGGTTTGGATCAATATTTTAGAGGATAACGCATGTTAGGTTTGGGTTAGGTCTAGGATTTGCACTCATCAGGCACATACTTTCGCATATTTCTCATACTTCATGGCTAGATCCTGGGCTGTTTCAGGATTGTATCACGTAGTAATGTGGTACCACGCTGAAACAGTCAATTAAAACTGATTTCGATCAATATTTTAGAGGATAACGCAAGTTTGGTCTGGGATAGGTCTGGGATTTGCCCTCATCAGGCTCATACTTTCGCGTTTTTGACATACTTGTTGAACTGGTCCTCGGTTTTTTCTGGTTTGGATCACGTAGCAATGTGGTACCACACTGAAGCAGTCGATTAAACCTGGTTTCGATCACTATTTTAGAGGATAACGCAAGTTTGGTCTGGGATAGGTCCGGGATTATCCCTCATCAGACTCATACTTTCGCACACTTCACATACTCGTTGACAAGATCCTGGGTTTTTTTCCAGTTTGGATCACGTAGTAATGTGGTACCACACTGAAACTGTCGGTTAAACCTGGTTTCGATCAATATTTTAGTGGATAACGCAAGTTAGGTCTGGGATCCCCTCAGGGGCTGCCAGCCTTTCAGCTGCAGTACGGGCTTAACGAACCCGGGGTACCCGAGTCATACACACACCGTAAGCCTCCTGTTGGTCGTCACAACGACCCATTCACAATTCCCTATTGGTTTTGTGAATGGTACGTGACGGCAGGAGGAACGGGGGTCTTGGCTTAACCGCCTGGGCCACGAGTATGGCGACTCTATAAAATCGCCCTCCAATCCTAAGCTATGGTGCGCGGCGATGGGATGCATGGTTGGGGGAGAAGGCCCAATCCCAAGCGACCACCTCCGGGGAACCTGCCGAACCCCCGGAGTATATAGGCTTACCCGGGTAAGGCGGCTCTGCCCGGGCGGACCTTTTCTTCCGACCTGCTCGTGGGAATATTATGGAGTTCAATATTAAAACGGGGATGGGACGGGGTAAGTCAGAGGGGGAGGACGAAGGCGGTGTTGGGACTGGAGTGACGGCGCTCGCGCCGCCTCCAGCGCCTGGCCCGGCTTCGTGGAAGGTGGAGGAGGACGACGAGACTGCGTCAGTCTCGTCCTTCTCCTCCACCAGGAGCCTCATAGGCTCTAAGAGGAAGAGGGCGGGGCAGGCCGTCGTCGAGGTGGGCGGGGCGATGAGCCCGTCGGTGAGGCTGAGTTGCCTCAGGGACGAGGTGACCGAGGAGATATCGGAGAGGATCTCCTCGTCCCTGAGGCGGGTGGAGAAAGTCGCCGCTGCCTGCGCCTTTAAGGGGCAGAAAAGCGGTGGCGCGGAGGCCCTGAAGGCCGCGGCGGAGGAAATGAGGGAGGCGGCGCGGGAGCTCAGAGGGCGGAACGCCCGTCTGCAGCTCCTGTTGGAGGAGGAGCGACAGGGGAGGAGGAGGGCAGAGGCGCTGTGGAACAGCGCGGCCCTCCCTCCCATCCTCCCTCCTCCTCCACCGCCGCGTCCCTCGGCGGAGGTAAATAAGCGGAGTGCGGCGGCAGTGGTGCGGGGCACCGCGGGCTCCTCCACCCGCACTCCGCCCGTGAAGAAGTCCCCGTCCTCCTCAGAAGACGATCTTCTGAGGAGGATTGGGGACATGATTGATGGCAAGCTGGCCGCCTTCCGGGAGGAGCTCCTCGCCGGAAGAGCGGTCAGCAGGAAGGCGGTGCCTCCCCGACCTGTTCCGGTACAGTCGGGGAAGGCAAAGAAGGGCGGAGCGAAGGCTCCGCCCAGCGTTGCGGCACCAGGGCCTCGGGTCGCGACCCCCAAGGGGGGTGGTGTACCCGTGGTCGCGGTGGTCGCGTCCTCCACAGCACCCTCCCAAGGGGGGGTGGCGTGGAGTGAGGTGGTGGGGCGGAAGGCGAAGCGGGCGGCGAGGAAGGCCTCGCAACCGCAGCCTCCGCCTCCGCCGCCGGCGGCCAAGGTAAAGGCCGCGAAGGTCGGGAAGGCACGACCAGGTCGTCCCCCAAAAACGGCAGCGGTGACGCTGACCGTTGCGCAGGGGGGCGACCTGACCCTCGCGGAGGCGATGCGGCTCGCCAGGGAGAATATCTCCCTGGAAGAGCTGGGCATCGCCTCCGTGAGGGCGAAGAGGGCCGTGACCGGGGGTCTCTTGCTGGAGATCCCCGGTGCAGAAGGCGGCGCGAAGGCGGATCGTCTCGCCCAGAGGCTCCGAGAGCAGCTGGGCGAGCGAGGTGTCCGGGTCGCCCGGCCCACGAAGCGCACGGAGATGCGCGTTTGTGGGCTGGACGACTCGGTCAGCGCACAGGATGTGTCCCGTGCCCTTGCGAGGGCGGGGGACTGTCCTGTGGAGGACCTGCGGATCGGAGAGATCCGCAGGTCGCCCTCCGGCCTCGGGTCGGTGTGGGCCCGGTGTCCCCTCTCCGCCGCCCGTAAGGTGGCGGAATCCGGGAGGGTGTTGGTGGGGTGGGTTTCGGCGCGAGTGGAAATCCTCGCGCCGCGCCCGCTCCAGTGTCACCGCTGCCTCGAATTGGGGCACGTGAGGCAGTGGTGCACCTCGCCGGTGGACCGCAGCGGTCAGTGTTACCGCTGCGGTGCCAAAGAGCACCGTGCGAGCCAGTGCTCGGCGGCCCCCCACTGCCCGCTGTGTGCGGACATGGGGAGGCCAGCCGATCACAGGGTGGGGAGCAAGAAGTGCTCCCCCCCCTCCCGGAAGGAGAGGAAGAGGCGGGCTGCACCGGCTCCGGTGCCGAGGGCGGTGGCATCGTCCTCCATGGAGGTGGACGGTGCTACGGGGACGGACGGCCGGGAGGAGGCTGGCGCGGCCATTAATTAATGCCGCCCCGCCTCCTCCTCCAGGCCAACCTCAACCACTGCCGCGCGGCACAGGACTTGATGTCCCAAGTCCTCGCGGAGTGGGGGGTTGGCCTGGCGGTCGCCGCCGAGCCGTACCGCGTCCCTGATCACCCTCATTGGGTGGGCGACGCGGACGGCTTGGTGGCGACTGTATGGGGAGGGGGCGACGGGTCCCCACCGTTCTCCTTGTTGGAGCGCGGTCGGGGATTCGTCGCCGTGGACTGGGGGGGAGTCGCTGTGGTGGGGTGCTACATTTCGCCCCGTAGCGGTCACGCTGCGTTTGAGCTGTACTTGGCCGAGGTCGCGGCATGCGTGCAGCGCTGCGCGGCCCGGCCGGTGCTGGTCCTGGGGGATTTTAATGCCAAGTCGGTGGCTTGGGGATCCCCCAGGACCTCCGTTCGCGGCGGGATCCTGGGCGATTGGGCGGCGGGGCTCGACCTCCGGGTATTGAACCGGGGGTCGGAGCACACATGCGTGCGGCGATATGGGGGGTCCATCGTGGATGTTGGATTCGCGACCCCCAACGCCGTGCGCATGGTGTCGGGTTGGCACGTGGTCGCGGGGGCAGAGACACTCTCCGATCACCGGTATATCCGGATGGAGGTCTCTGTCGCCGCGAGTGCATCCCGACACGGCCGCCTGCGTGGCACCCCACCACGCCGCTGGGCGCTTCGGCGCCTGGACAAGGACGCCCTGATGGCAGCTGCCCTCGCTGCAACTTGGCCGCAGGGAGCGGCCGAGTTGCCGAGCATAGAGGAGGAGGTCGCCCGGCTCGGAGCATTGGTCGCGGGTATTTGCGACGCGGCGATGCCTCGGGTCGGGCGGGCTTCTCCTCGCCGGGCGGTGTACTGGTGGTCGGACGCGATCGCGGAGTTGCGAGTCGCGACTGTCCGCGCCCGACGCCAGTACACCCGCGCGCGCCGTCGTCAACGTACAGGCGACGGCGTGGCGCGAGCGAGGGCAGCTGATGACCTGTATGGAGCATACCGCGTGGCGCGGGTTGCTCTGCAGGTCGCCATCAAACGGGCCAAGACCCGGGCATGGAAGGAGCTCCTCCAGACCCTTGATGACGATCCATGGGGGCGCCCATATAAGGTGGTGCTGAATAAGCTCCGCCCGTGGGCGCCCCCCGTCACCGAGGGTCTTGACCCCCGGCTGCTGGAGGACGTGGTCAATACACTCTTCCCAATTGGGGAGAGGGGACCGCGTCCTCCGGCGGTGGCGGCTGTCCCAGTGGAGTGGACGGCCGAGCTGGGGGTCACGCAGGAGGAGCTGGCAGCGGCCATCAGACGGCTCGGGGTTCGTAACACGGCCCCGGGTCCGGATGGTGTGCCCGGCCGGGTTTGGGTCTTGACCCAGGGCGTCCTTGGGGCCGACCTCAGGCGGTTGTTCGACCGCTGCCTGAGGGACGGGCGATTCCCCCCCAGTTGGAAGGTGGCGAGGATGGTCCTCCTCCGGAAGGAGGGTCGGCCCGCGGAGTCTCCCTCCGCATACCGGCCCATTTGTCTCCTCGACGAGGTGGGCAAGCTCTTCGAGCGGGTGATTGCTGCCCGCCTCGTCGAGCACCTGTCGCGGGGTGATCCCGGTCTGTCCGACTGCCAGTTCGGTTTCCGGGGGGGCCGATCGACTATCGACGCGATAGGTCGTGTGAGGGCCCTCTCGGGGGCGGCCGTCTCCCGGGGAGGGGTGGCATTGGCAATATCCTTGGATATTGCCAATGCCTTTAACACCCTCCCCTGGGAAGAGATAAGGAGGGGACTCGAATATCATCGGGTCCCCCCTTGTCTCAGGGCGGTCGTCGGGGATTATCTCCGCGGCAGGTGGATCGAGTATCCGGGCCGGGATGGTGATATGCGGAGGGAGGTGTACTGCGGTGTTCCGCAGGGGTCGGTCCTCGGGCCACTCCTGTGGAACATCGCGTACGACTCGGTGTTGCGGGCCGGCCTCCCCGACGGCGTCAGCACGGTGTGTTATGCGGATGACACACTGGTGCTGGCCGTCGGGGCGCACTGGGGGAGGGCCATGCGTCGCGCGGAGGAGGGGTCGCAACGCGTCGTCGACCGGATCAGGGGGATGGGGATGACGGTGGCGGTCCATAAGACCGAGGTGATTGCGTTTCATTCACCTCGGCAGGATCCGCCACCCCCTCTGATCCGGGTGGGTGGGGCTGACATCGAGGTGAAGCCCCAGATCAGGTATCTAGGGCTGATCCTCGATAGCCACTGGCGTTTCGAGGAGCATTTCCGCTGCCTGGTCCCCCGGTTGGAAAGGATGGTTGCGGCTCTGGGCCGGATCCTGCCCAACCTGGGGGGCCCGGCGAGCCGAGTTCGTCGCCTCTATGTGGCAATGGTCCAGTCGGTGGCCCTATACGGGGCCCCCGTCTGGGCGGATGACCTGGCTGCCTCCCGGCGCAGCATGACTATGCTGCGTCGGGTGCAGAGGCGCATGGCGCTCAGGGTCGTCCGCGGGTATCGGACCATGTCACATGAGGCGGCGACGGTTCTAGCGGGGATGCCGCCCATGGACCTGCTCGCGCGGTCGCACGCGGTGATGTACCGGCACCGCGTCGACCGTCGCGCGGGGGTGGGGGCGGTCCCGGGCGGGCAGGAACCTGCTTGGGGCGATTTGAAGCGCCAGGCCCGGCTGTCCGTGTTGCTCGCGTGGCAGGAGCGGCTGGCTCTGCCAACCGCGGGGCACCGGACTGTCGGGGCTGTTCGGCCACTCCTGAAGGAGTGGCTGGACAGAGGCCATGGCAGCCTCACCTACCGGCTGGCACAGGTATTTTCCGGGCATGGCAGCTTCGGAAGATACCTGTGCCGGATAGGGAAGGAGCCGACAGCGCGTTGCTGCCACTGCGACGCTGAGCAGGACACGGCGGATCATACCCTGGAGGTATGCCCCGCGTGGGAGGGGGAGCGCCGTGTCCTGGTCGGCGTCGTCGGGCGGGATGTCTCGCTGCCGGGTGTGGTGCGCGCCATGCTCGGCAGCGAGGAGAAGTGGAGGGCCGTGGCCTCCTTCTGCGAGAACGTAATGTTGCAGAAGGAGGCCGCGGGGAGGGAGCGCGAGCTTCAGCGGCGCGCTGAAGCTCGCGCTCGTGCGGTGGCCCGGGGTCGTCGCCCGGTCGCGAGGCGTCGCGGGCGGCCGCCTCGGCGTGGCGGATGACCTAGGCTGGGAGGGGGGTCCTGAGGGGACCCTCCTCCCGCCAGGCGGCGCCGGGTCGGACCGGTTGGGGGTAGGAGTGCCTCCCCCTACCGGTCCGACGCAAGGGGAGGCACCCTCGGCGGTCTGGTGCGGCCATGAACGCCCGGCCGCCGAGGGGTGGAAACGGGGTCGCGGGTGGTTGCGAGTTGGGGCTCGCAGCCGCCACTAAACGCGGCCCCGGGACGGATAGCGGCGGGATGGAGTGGCCCCGTCCCGCCGCTATGAGGTAGTGTGTCTACTGGGGGGACCGATTGTCCCCCCGGGGGATGGGCGCGAAAGCGCGGGCACGGGGAGGATACCGGAAGAATGCTTCGAGCGATTCCCGGTATCCTCCCAAAGCGTGCCGAAGGGTCACCGTGGGGTTTTTAGTGGGTAGGTCACGCGCCTGTCGTTGTACGGGCGCGGGGAATCCCACACACCCCTCCCACCTCTCCCCAAGGAGGTGGGAGGGAGTCTTTCGAAGATTTTCCCCACGACAAAAAAAAAAAAAAAAAAAAAAAAAAAAAGTTAGGTCTGGGATAGGTCTAGGATTTGCCCTCATCAGACTCATACCTACGCACACTTCACATACTCGGTGAACAGATCCTGGGTTATTTTCTGGTTTGGATCACATAGTAATGTGGTACCAAACTGAAACAGTCAATTAAACCTGGTTTCCATCAATAGTTTAGAGGACAACGCATGTTAGGTCTAGGTTAGGCCTGGGATTTGCCCACATCAGGGTCATACTTTCGCAGTTTTAACATACATGTTGACCTGATCGAGGGTTTTTTCTGCTTTGGATCACGCAGTAAAGTGGTACCACACTGAAACAGTCCATTAAACCTGGTTTGGATCAATATTTTTGAGGATAACGCATGTTAGGTCTAGGTTAGGCCTGGGATTTTCACTCATCAGGCTCATACTTTCGCATTCTTCACATACTTGTTGGACAGATACTGGGTTTTTTCTGGTTTGGTTCACGCAGTAATGTGGTACCACACTGAAACATTCAATTAAACCTGGTCTTGATAAATATTTTAGAGGATAACGCATTTTAGGTTTGGGTTAGGTCTTGGATTTGCCCTCATCAGGCTCTTACTTTCGCATATCTCTCATACTTCATGGCTAGACCCTGGGCTGTTTCTGGATTGTATCACGAAGTAATGTGGTACCACGCTGAAACAGTCAATTAAACCTGATTTCGATCAATATTTTAGAGGATAACGCAAGTTAGGTCTGGGATAGGTCTGGGATTCGCCCTCATCAGGCTCATACTTTCGCATATTTGTCATACTTGATGGCTAGATCCTGGGTTTCTTCCGGTTTGGGTCACGTGGTAGTGAAGTACCACACTGAAACAGTCGATTAAACCTGGTTTCGAACAATATTTTTTAGGATAACGCATGTTAGGTCTAGGTTAGGCCGGGGATTTTCACTCATCAGACTCATACTTTCGCATTCTTCACATACTTGTTGAACGGATCCTGGGTTTTTACTGGTTTGGATCACGTAGTAATGTGGTACCACACTGAAACATTCAATTAAACCTGGTCTTGATAAATATTTTAGAGGACCACGCAAGTTAGGTCTGGGATAGGTCTGGGATTCGCCCTCATCAGGCTCATACTTTCGCGTTTTTCACATACTTGTTGAACTGATCCTGGGTTTTTTCTGGTTTGGATCAGGTAGCAATGTGGTACCACACTGAAACAGTCGATTAAACCTGGTTTCGATCACTATTTTAGAGGATAACGCAAGTTAGGGCTGGGATAGGTCTGGGATTAGCCCCCATCAGGCTCATACTTTCGCATATTTCTCATACTTCATGGCTGGATCCTGGGCTATTTCTGGATTGGATCACGTGGTAATGTGGTACCACACTGAAACAGTCAATTAAACCTGGTTTCGATTAATATTTTAGAGGAAAACGCATGTTAGGTCTAGGTTAGGCCTGGGATTTGCCCTCATCAGGGTCATACTTCCGCAGTTTTAACATACATGTTGGCCTGATCGAGGGTTTTTTCTGCTTTGGATCACGTAGTGAAGTGGTACCGCACTGAAGCAGACCATTAAACCTGGTTTGGATCAATATTTTAGAGGATAACGCATGTTAGGTTTGGGTTAGGTCTAGGATTTGCACTCATCAGGCACATACTTTCGCATATTTCTCATACTTCATGGCTAGATCCTGGGCTGTTTCAGGATTGTATCACGTAGTAATGTGGTACCACGCTGAAACAGTCAATTAAAACTGATTTCGATCAATATTTTAGAGGATAACGCAAGTTTGGTCTGGGATAGGTCTGGGATTTGCCCTCATCAGGCTCATACTTTCGCGTTTTTGACATACTTGTTGAACTGGTCCTCGGTTTTTTCTGGTTTGGATCACGTGGTAGTGTGGTACCACACTGAAACAGTCGATTAAACCTGGTTTCGAACAATATTTTTTAGGATAACGCATGTTAGGTCTAGGTTAGGCCGGGGATTTTCACTCATCAGTCTCATACTTTCGCATTCTTCACATACTTGTTGAACGGATCCTGGGTTTTTTCTGGTTTGGATCACGTAGCAATGTGGTACCACACTGAAGCAGTCGATTAAACCTGGTTTCGATCACTATTTTAGAGGATAACGCAAGTTTGGTCTGGGATAGGTCCGGGATTATCCCTCATCAGACTCATACTTTCGCACACTTCACATACTCGTTGACAAGATCCTGGGTTTTTTTCTAGTTTGGATCACGTAGTAATGTGGTACCACACTGAAACTGTCGGTTAAACCTGGTTTCGATCAATATTTTAGTGGATAACGCAAGTTAGGTCTGGGATAGGTCTAGGATTTGCCCTCATCAGACTCATACCTACGCACACTTCACATACTCGGTGAACAGATCCTGGGTTATTTTCTGGTTTGGATCACATAGTAATGTGGTACCAAACTGAAACAGTCAATTAAACCTGGTTTCCATCAATAGTTTAGAGGACAACGCATGTTAGGTCTAGGTTAGGCCTGGGATTTGCCCACATCAGGGTCATACTTTCGCAGTTTTAACATACATGTTGACCTGATCGAGGGTTTTTTCTGCTTTGGATCACGCAGTAAAGTGGTACCACACTGAAACAGTCCATTAAACCTGGTTTGGATCAATATTTTTGAGGATAACGCATGTTAGGTCTAGGTTAGGCCTGGGATTTTCACTCATCAGGCTCATACTTTCGCATTCTTCACATACTTGTTGGACAGATACTGGGTTTTTTCTGGTTTGGTTCACGCAGTAATGTGGTACCACACTGAAACATTCAATTAAACCTGGTCTTGATAAATATTTTAGAGGATAACGCATGTTAGGTTTGGGTTAGGTCTTGGATTTGCCCTCATCAGGCTCTTACTTTCGCATATCTCTCATACTTCATGGCTAGACCCTGGGCTGTTTCTGGATTGTATCACGAAGTAATGTGGTACCACGCTGAAACAGTCAATTAAACCCGATTTCGATCAATATTTTAGAGGATAACGCAAGTTAGGTCTGGGATAGGTCTGGGATTCGCCCTCATCAGGCTCATACTTTCGCATATTTCTCATACTTGATGGCTAGATCCTGGGTTTCTTCCGGTTTGGGTCACGTGGTAGTGAAGTACCACACTGAAACAGTCGATTAAACCTGGTTTCGAACAATATTTTTTAGGATAACGCATGTTAGGTCTAGGTTAGGCCGGGGATTTTCACTCATCAGGCTCATACTTTCGCGTTTTTCACATACTTGATGAACTGATCCTGGGTTTTTTCTGGTTTGGATCACGTAGCAATGTGGTACCACACTGAAACAGTCGATTAAACCTGGTTTCGATCACTATTTTAGAGGATAACGCAAGTTAGGTCTGGGATAGGTCTGGGATTAGCCCTCATCAGACTCATACTTTCGCATATTTCTCATACTTGATGACTAGATCCTGGGCTTTTTCTGGATTGCATCACGTAGTAATGAAGTACAACACTGAAACAGTCAATTAAACCTGGTTTCCATCAATATTTTAGAGGACAACGCATGTTAGGTCTAGGTTAGGCCTGGGATTTGCCCTCGTCAGGGTCATACTTTCGCAGTTTTAACATACATGTTGACGTGATCGAGGGTTTTTTCTGCTTTGGATCACGTAGTAAAGTGGTACCACATTGAAACAGTCCATTAAACCTTGTTTGGATCAATATTTTTGAGGATAACGCATGTTAGGTCTAGGTTAGGCCTGGGATTTTCACTCATCAGACTCATACTTTCGCATTCTTCACATACTTGTTGAACGGATCCTGGGTTTTTCTGGTTTGGATCACGTAGTAATGTGGGGCCACACTGAAACAATCAATTAAACCTGGTCTTGATAAATATTTTAGACGACAACCCATGTTAGGTCTGGGTTAGGTCTAGGATTTGCTCTCATCAGGCTCATACTTTCGCATATTTCTCATACTTCATGGCTAGATCCTGGGATATTTCTGGATTGGATCACGTAGCAAAGTGGTACCACAACTAAAACAGTCAATTAAACCTGGTTTCGGTCACTATTTTAGAGGATAACGCAAGTTAGGTCTGGGATTATCCCTCATCAGACTCATACTTTCGCACACTTCACATACTCGTTGACAAGATCCTGGGTTTTTTTCTGGTTTGGATCACGTAGTAATGTGGTACCACACTGAAACTGTCGATTAAACCTGGTTTCGAACACTATTTTAGAAGACAATGCAAGTTAGGTCTGGGATAGGTCTGGGTTTTGCCCTCATCAGGCTCATACTTTCGCGTTTTTCACATACTTGTTGAACAGATCCTGGTTTTTTTCTGGTTTGGATCATGTAGTGTGGTACCACACTGAAACAGTCAATTAAACCTGGTTTCGATCACTATTTTACAGGATAACGCAAGTTAGGTCTGGGATAGGTCCGGGATTATCCCTCATCAGACTCATACTTTCGCACACTTCACATACTCGTTGACAAGATCCTGGGTTTTTTTCTGGTTTGGATCACGTAGTAATGTGGTACCACACTGAAACTGTCGGTTAAACCTGGTCTCGATCAATATTTTAGTGGATAACGCAAGTTAGGTCTGGGATAGGTCTGGGATTTGCCCTCATCAGACTCATACCTACGCACACTTCACATACTCGGTGAACAGATCCTGGGTTATTTTCTGGTTTGGATCACATAGTAATGTGGTACCAATCTGAAACAGTCACTTAAACCTGGTTTCCATCAATAGTTTAGAGGACAACGCATGTTAGGTCTAGGTTAGTCCTGGGATTTGCCCACATCAGGGTCATACTTTCGCAGTTTTAACATACATGTTGACCTGATCGAGGGTTTTTTCTGCTGTGGATCACGCAGTAAAGTGGTACCACACTGAAACAGTCCATTAAACCTGGTTTGGATCAATATTTTTGAGGATAACGCATGTTAGTTCTAGGTTAGGCCTGGGATTTTCACTCATCAGGCTCATACTTTCGCATTCTTCACATACTTGTTGAACGGATCCTGGGTTTTTTCTGGTTTGGATCACGTAGTAATGTGGGACCACACTGAAACAATCAATTAAACCTGGTCTTGATAAATATTTTAGAGGATAACGCATGTTAGGTCTGGGTTTGGTCTAGGATTTGCCCTCGTCAGGCTCATACTTTCGCATATTTCTCATACTTCATGGCTAGATCCTGGGCTATTTCTGGATTGGATTACGTAGTAATGTGGTGCCACACTGAAACAGTCGATTAAACCAGGTTTCTATCAATATTTTTGAGGATAACGCAAGTTAGGTCTGGGATAGGTCTGGGATTTGCCCTCATCAGGCTCATACTTTCGCGTTTTTCACATACTTGTTGAACAGATCCTGGGTTTTTTCCTGTTCGTGTCACGTAGTAGTGTGGTACCACACTGAAACAGTCGATTAAACCTGGTTTCGAACAATATTTTTGAGGATAACGCATGTTAGGCCTAGGTTAGGCCTGGGATTTGCCCTCATCAGGGTCATACTTTCGCAGTTTTAACATGCATGTTGACCTGATCGAGGGTTTTTTCTGCTTTGGATCACGTAGTAAAGTGGTACCACAACTAAAACAGTCAATTAAACCTGGTTTCGATCAATATTTTAGAGAATAATTCATGTTAGGTCTAGGTTAGGTCTGGGATTAGCCCTCATCAGACTCATACTTTCGCATTCTTCACATACTTGTTGACCGGATCCTGGGTTTTTTCTGGTTTGGTTCACGTAGTAATGTGGTACCACACTGAAACATTAAATTAAACCTGGTCTTGATAAATATTTTAGAGGATAACGCATGTTAGGTTTGGGTTAGGTCTAGGATTTGCCCTCATCAGGCTCATACTTTCGCATATTTCTCATACTTCATGGCTAGATCCTGGGCTGTTTCTGGATTGTATCACGTAGTAATGTGGTACCACGCCGAAACAGTCAATTAAAACTGGTTTCGATCAATATTTTAGAGGATCACGCAAGTTAGGTCTGGGACAGGTCTGGGATTCGCCCTCATCAGGTTCATACTTTCGCGTTTTTCACATACTTGTTGAACTGATCCTGGGTTTTTTCTGGTTTGGATCACGTAGCAATGTGGTACCACACTGAAACAGTCGATTAAACCTGGTTTCGATCACTATTTTAGAGGATAACACAAGTTAGGTCTGGGATAGGTCTGGGATTAGCCCTCATCAGACTCATACTTTCGCATATTTCTCATACTTGATGGCTAGATCCTGGGCTTTTTCTGGATTGCATCACGTAGTAATGAAGTACAACACTGAAACAGTCAATTAAACCTGGTTTCCATCAATATTTTAGAGGACAACGCATGTTAGGTCTAGGTTAGGCCTGGGATTTGCCCTCATCAGGGTCATACTTCCGCAGTTTTAACATACATGTTGATCTGATCGAGGGTTTTTTCTGCTTTGGATCACGTAGCAATGTGGTACCACACTGAAGCAGTCGATTAAACCTGGTTTCGATCAATATTTTAGAGGGTAACGCAAGTTTGGTCTGGGATAGGTCTGGGATTTGCCCTCATCAGGCTCATACTTTCGCGTTTTTCACATACTTGTTGAACTGATCCTGGGTTTTTTCTGGTTTGGATCACGTAGCAATGTGGTACCACACTGAAACAGTCGATTAAACCTGGTTTCGATCACTATTTTAGAGGATAACGCAAGTTAGGTCTGGGATAGGTCTGCGATTAGCCCTCATCAGACTCATACTTTCGCATATTTCTCATACTTGATGACTAGATCCTGGGCTTTTTCTGGATTGCATCACGTAGTAATGAAGTACAACACTGAAACAGTCAATTAAACCTGGTTTCCATCAATATTTTAGAGGACAACGCATGTTAGGTCTAGGTTAGGCCTGGGATTTGCCCTCATCAGGGTCATACTTCCGCAGTTTTAACATACATGTTGATCTGATCGAGGGTTTTTTCTGCTTTGGATCACGTAGCAATGTGGTACCACACTGAAGCAGTCAATTAAGCCTGGTTTCGATCACTATTTTAGAGGATAACGCAAGTTAGGTCTGGGATAGGTCTGGGATTATCCCTCATCAGACTCATTCTTTCGCACACTTCACATACTCGTTGACAAGATCCTGGGTTTTTTTCTGGTTTGGATCACGTAGTAATGTGGTACCACACTGAAACTGTCGATTAAACCTGGTTTCGAACACTATTTTAGAAGACAATGCAAGTTAGGTCTGGGATTGGTCTGGGTTTTGCCCTCATCAGGCTCATACCTACGCACACTTCACATACACGGTGAACAGATCCTGGGTTATTTTCCGGTTTGGATCACATAGTAATGTGGTACCAAACTGAAACAGTCAATTAAACCTGGTTTCCATCAATAGTTTAGAGGACAACGCATGTTAGGTCTAGGTTAGGCCTGGGATTATCCCTCATGAGACTCATACTTTCGCACACTTCACATACTCGTTGACAAGATCCTGGGTTTTTTTCTGGTTTGGATCACGTAGTAATGTGGTACCACACTGAAACTGTCGGTTAAACCTGGTTTCGATCAATATTTTAGTGGATAACGCAAGTTAGGTCTGGGATAGGTCTGGGATTTGCCCTCATCAGACTCATACCTACGCACACTTCACATACTCGGTGAACAGATCCTGGGTTATTTTCTGGTTTGGATCACATAGTAATGTGGTACCAAACTGAAACAGTCAATTAAACCTGGTTTCCATCAATAGTTTAGAGGACAACGCATGTTAGGTCTAGGTTAGGCCTGGGATTATCCCTCATGAGACTCATACTTTCGCACACTTCACATACTCGTTGACAAGATCCTGGGTTTTTTTCTGGTTTGGATCACGTAGTAATGTGGTACCACACTGAAACTGTCGGTTAAACCTGGTTTCGATCAATATTTTGGTGGATAACGCAAGTTAGGTCTGGGATAGGTCTGGGATTTGCCCTCATCAGACTCATACCTACGCACACTTCACATACTCGGTGAACAGATCCTGGGTTATTTTCTGGTTTGGATCACATAGTAATGTGGTACCAAACTGAAACAGTCAATTAAACCTGGTTTCCATCAATAGTTTAGAGGACAACGCATGTTAGGTCTAGGTTAGGCCTGGGATGTGCCCACATCAGGGTCATACTTTCGCAGTTTTAACATACATGTTGACCTGATCGAGGGTTTTTTCTGCTTTGGATCACGCAGTAAAGTGGTACCACACTGAAACAGTCCATTAAACCTGGTTTGGACCAATATTTTAGAGGATAACGCATGTTAGGTCTAGGTTAGGCCTGGGATTTTCACTCATCAGGCTCATACTTTCGCATTCTTCACATACTTGTTGGACAGATACTGGGTTTTTTCTGGTTTGGTTCACGCAGTAATGTGGTACCACACTGAAACATTCAATTAAACCTGGTCTTGATAAATATTTTAGAGGATAACGCATGTTAGGTTTGGGTTAGGTCTTGGATTTGCCCTCATCAGGCTCATACTTTCGCATATCTCTCATACTTCATGGCTAGACCCTGGGCTGTTTCTGGATTGTACCACGTAGTAATGTGGTACCACGCTGAAACAGTCAATAAAACCTGATTTCGATCAATATTTTAGAGGATAACGCAAGTTAGGTCTGGGATAGGTCTGGGATTCGCCCTCATCAGGCTCATACTTTCGCATATTTCTCATACTTGATGCCTAGATCCTGGGTTTCTTCCGGTTTGGGTCACGTGGTAGTGTGGTACCACACTGAAACAGTCGATTAAACCTGGTTTCGAACAATATTTTTTAGGATAACGCATGTTAGGTCTAGGTTAGGCCGGGGATTTTCACTCATCAGACTCATACTTTCGCATTCTTCACATACTTGTTGAACGGATCCTGGGTTTTTACTGGTTTGGATCACGTAGTAATGTGGTACCACACTGAAACATTCAATTAAACCTGGTCTTGATAAATATTTTAGAGGATGACGCATGTTAGGTCTGGGATAGGTCTGGGATTTGCATTCATCAGACTCATACTTTCGCACGCCTCACATACTCGTTGAACAGATCCTGGGCTATTTTCTGGTTTGGATCACATAGTCATGTGGTACCACACTGAAACAGTCGATTAAACCAGGTTTCGATCAATATTTTTGAGGATAACGCATGTCAGGTCTAGGTTAGGCCTGGGATTTTCACTCTTCAGACTCATACTTTCGCATTCTTCACATACCTGTTGAACGGATCCTGGGTTTTTTCTGGTTTGGATCACGTAGTAGTGTGGTACCACACTGGAACATTCAATTAAACCTGGTCTTGATAAATATTTTAGAGGATAACGCATGTTAGGTTTGGGTTAGGTCTAGGATATGCCCTCATCAGGCTCATACTTTCGCATATTTCTCATACTTCATGGCTAGATCCTGGGCTGTTTCTGGATTGTATTACGTAGTAATGTCGTACCACGCTGAAACAGTCAATTAAACCTGGTTTCGATCAATAGTTTTGAGGATAACGCGTGTTAGGTCTAGGTTAGCCCAGGGATTTTCACTCATCAGACTCATACTTTCGCATTCTTCACATACTTGTTGAACGGATCCTGGGTTTTTTCTGGTTTGGATCACGTAGTAATGTGGGACCACACTGAAACAATCAATTAAACCTGGTTTCCATCAATAGTTTAGAGGAAAACGCATGTTAGGTCTAGGTTAGGCCTGGGATTTGCCCTCATCAGGGTCATACTTCCGCGTTTTTGACATACTTGTTGAACTGGTCCTCGGTTTTTTCTGGTTTGGATCACGTAGCAATGTGGTACCACACTGAAGCAGTCGATTAAACCTGGTTTCGATCAATATTTTAGAGGATAACGCAAGTTTGGTCTGGGATAGGTCTGGGATTTGCCCTCATCAGGCTCATACTTTCGCGTTTTTGACATACTTGTTGAACTGGTCCTCGGTTTTTTCTGGTTTGGATCACGTAGCAATGTGGTACCACACTGAAGCAGTCGATTAAACCTGGTTTCGATCAATATTTTAGAGGATAACGCAAGTTTGGTCTGGGATAGGTCTGGGATTTTCCCTCATCAGGCTCATACTTTCGCATTCTTCACATACTTGTTGAACGGATCCTGGGTTTTTTCTGGTTTGGATCACGTTGTAATGTGGGACCACACCGAAACAATCAATTAAACCTGGTCATGATCAATATTTTAGAGAATAATTCATGTTATGTCTAGGTTAGGTCTGGGATTTGCTCTCATCAGGCTCATTCTTTCGCATATTTCTCATACTTGATGGCTAGATCCTGGGCTTTTTCTGGATTGCATCACGTAGTAATGAAGTACAACACTGAAACAGTCAATTAAACCTGGTTTCCATCAATATTTTAGAGGACAACGCATGTTAGGTCTAGGTTAGGCCTGGGATTTGCCCTCATCAGGGTCATACTTCCGCAGTTTTAACATACATGTTGACCTGATCGAGGGTTTTTTCTGCTTTGTATCACGTAGCAATGTGGTACCACACTGAAGCAGTCGATTAAACCTGGTTTCGATCAATGTTTTAGAGGATAACACAAGTTTGGTCTGGGATAGGTCTGGGATTTGCCCTCATCAGGCTCATACTTTCGCATTCTTCACATACTTGTTGAACGGATCCTGGGTTTTTTCTGGTTTGGATCACGTAGTAATGTGGGACCACACTGAAACAATCAATTAAACCTGGTCATGATCAATATTTTAGAGAATAATTCATGTTATGTCTAGGTTAGGTCTGGGATTTGCTCTCATCAGGCTCATTCTTTCGCATATTTCTCATACTTGATTGCTAGATCCTGGGCTTTTTCTGGATTGCATCACGTAGTAATGAAGTACAACACTGAAACAGTCAATTAAACCAGGTTTCCATCAATATTTTAGAGGACAACGCATGTTAGGTCTAGGTTAGGCCTGGGATTTGCCCTCATCAGGGTCATACTTCCGCAGTTTTAACATACATGTTGACCTGATCGAGGGTTTTTTCTGCTTTGTATCACGTAGTAAAGTGGTTCCACACTGAAACAGTCCATTAAACCTGGTTTGGATCAATATTTTAGAAGATAACGCATGTTAGGTCTAGGTTTGCCCTGGGATTTTCACTCATCAGACTCATACTTTCGCATTCTTCACATACTTGTTGACCGGATCCTGGGTTTTCTCTGGTTTGGTTCACGTAGTAATGTGGTACCACACTGAAACATTCAACTAAACCTGGTCTTGATAAATATTTTAGAGGATAACGCATGTTAGGTTTGGGTTAGGTCTAGGATTTGCCCTCATCAGGCTCATACTTTCGCATATTTCTCATACTTCATGGCTAGATCCTGGGCTGTTTCTGGATTGTATTACGTAGTAATGTCGTACCACGCTGAAACAGTCAATTAAACCTGGTTTCGATCAATAGTTTTGAGGATAACGCGTGTTAGGTCTAGGTTAGCCCAGGGATTTTCACTCATCAGACTCATACTTTCGCATTCTTCACATACTTGTTGAACGGATCCTGGGTTTTTTCTGGTTTGGATCACGTAGTAATGTGGGACCACACGGAAACAATCAATTAAACCTGGTTTCCATCAATAGTTTAGAGGAAAACGCATGTTAGGTCTAGGTTAGGCCTGGGATTTGCCCTCATCAGGGTCATACTTCCGCGTTTTTGACATACTTGTTGAACTGGTCCTCGGTTTTTTCTGGTTTGGATCACGTAGCAATGTGGTACCACACTGAAGCAGTCGATTAAACCTGGTTTCGATCAATATTTTAGAGGATAACGCAAGTTTGGTCTGGGATAGGTCTGGGATTTGCCCTCATCAGGCTCATACTTTCGCGTTTTTGACATACTTGTTGAACTGGTCCTCGGTTTTTTCTGGTTTGGATCACGTAGCAATGTGGTACCACACTGAAGCAGTCGATTAAACCTGGTTTCGATCAATATTTTAGAGGATAACGCAAGTTTGGTCTGGGATAGGTCTGGGATTTGCCCTCATCAGGCTCATACTTTCGCATTCTTCACATACTTGTTGAACGGATCCTGGGTTTTTTCTGGTTTGGATCACGTTGTAATGTGGAACCACACCGAAACAATCAATTAAACCTGGTCATGATCAATATTTTAGAGAATAATTCATGTTATGTCTAGGTTAGGTCTGGGATTTGCTCTCATCAGGCTCATTCTTTCGCATATTTCTCATACTTGATGGCTAGATCCTGGGCTTTTTCTGGATTGCATCACGTAGTAATGAAGTACAACACTGGAACAGTCAATTAAACCTGGTTTCCATCAATATTTTAGAGGACAACGCATGTTAGGTCTAGGTTAGGCCTGGGATTTGCCCTCATCAGGGTCATACTTCCGCAGTTTTAACATACATGTTGACCTGATCGAGGGTTTTTTCTGCTTTGTATCACGTAGCAATGTGGTACCACACTGAAGCAGTCGATTAAACCTGGTTTCGATCAATGTTTTAGAGGATAACGCAAGTTTGGTCTGGGATAGGTCTGGGATTTGCCCTCATCAGGCTCATACTTTCGCAATCTTCACATACTTGTTGAACGGATCCTGGGTTTTTTCTGGTTTGGATCACGTAGTAATGTGGGACCACACTGAAACAATCAATTAAACCTGGTCATGATCAATATTTTAGAGAATTATTCATGTTATGTCTAGGTTAGGTCTGGGATTTGCTCTCATCAGGCTCATTCTTTCGCATATTTCTCATACTTGATGGCTAGATCCTGGGCTTTTTCTGGATTGCATCACGTAGTAATGAAGTACAACACTGAAACAGTCAATTAAACCAGGTTTCCATCAATATTTTAGAGGACAACGCATGTTAGGTCTAGGTTAGGCCTGGGATTTGCCCTCATCAGGGTCATACTTCCGCAGTTTTAACATACATGTTGACCTGATCGAGGGTTTTTTCTGCTTTGTATCACGTAGTAAAGTGGTTCCACACTGAAACAGTCCATTAAACCTGGTTTGGATCAATATTTTAGAAGATAACGCATGTTAGGTCTAGGTTTGCCCTGGGATTTTCACTCATCAGACTCATACTTTCGCATTCTTCACATAGTTGTTGACTGGATCCTGGGTTTTCCCTGGTTTGGTTCACGTAGTAATGTGGTACCACACTGAAACATTCAACTAAACCTGGTCTTGATAAATATTTTAGAGGATAACGCATGTTAGGTTTGGGTTAGGTCTAGGATTTGCCCTCATCAGGCTCATACTTTCGCATATTTCTCATACTTCATGGCTAGATCCTGGGCTGTTTCTGGATTGTATCACGTAGTAATGTGGTACCACGCCGAAACAGTCAATTAAAACTAGTTTCGATCAATATTTTAGAGGATAACGCAAGTTAGGTCTGGGATAGGTCTGGGATTCGCCCTCATCAGGCTCATACTTTCGCGTTTTTCACATTGTTTAAATATGTTAAAAAACTATTTAAAATCGTGTTAGTCTGAAAACATTAAATTCTCGGCTGCGATTCCCGTATCCGTTTGTGTACGTGACACTGCGGAAGGTTAAGCGTTCGTCAGGTTCGTTGAACGTTCGGACGATTTAAAACCGCAGCCGTTTACGTGTTTTTGTACGCCGACCTCACGCGAAGATTCGCTTCGCACCGGTTTAAACGGTATCGTGACGTCAGCGTCGAGAGAGAGAACCGTATAATATATTGAAAAGAGATCGACAGCTGAATTCGGCAGCGCCGCATCGCGACGACAAGGCGCGACCGAGTCTTCGTCTGTCGATCCGCGACAATATTCGTAATTATTCACGAGCCGACTGCCAACGGGAGCGGATCCCAGAAGATCTCGCTCCTCAAGTACGGACTCGCACATAATATTCGGACTTGTATAAAAAAGAATTCTCTCCGTTGCTGCGGTTAGAGTTTCCCAGAACAATCTACCTGCGACAAAAGGGAGGTCGTAATACACGCAACGCGTGGCGCGACCGCCTTCGCTAGGAAGGATTGTACGTTGCAGTCGTTGCCGCGACCGCGACGTAAGGGACTCAGGGTGCACCCACCCAGAATCCCTTTAAAGCTATACGGCTTTGGAGCCTCCCAAAGGTCATACCGTTGAATCGGTACCGCCTCGTGGAGTGCTCTTCGTGCAAAGGTCGCCAAAAAACCCTCTCCAAAAACCCGTCGGTGTAGGAGTCGACCGTACACCCTACGGAGGAGTTCGGGTTCAAGGTCGCCTCACCTTCCGTCACGCCGCCTACCAAATACGGTCCCCGTGCAACACGGTCGCTGGGTAGGCTTTATAGTGCGGTTGGACCCGCGAGGGATTTTTTGCAAAGGACACTTTACTGTCACGGTCCCCGGTAGAAACGATCGCCGTGCAGTAATTTTACAGTGTCGCAGGAAATCACCTCGCACGACGTTCCTACGTCACCCGCACGGAGAGCGTGCTCACGGGATCCACCCATTTGGAGCTTTACGACCTCCATTTGGTGACCCGTCCGTGGCTAAGTCGCCCCCGACAGATACGAGTGAATTCTCTTCTGTTCAGGGCAAACGTATCGCTGATAGTTTCAATAAATAATTATCAGCGTACAAGTACAAATTTACAGTCCACTGATTCACGTTGAACGACAGCCGATTCCCCCCTCCCAGCGCACAGCTAGCCGCTAGGAGAGCGAGGCGAACAGCTGACGAGCGTGTTTACGATACGTGTACGCACGTATTTAATCTGAACAAACCTTTGTTACAGCAACCAAGGTTCATCCCAACCGGGGCAACGCCGGTGAATCTCCACCCCCGGCTGGATTATAAAATAATTCTCGTTTTTTTGTAATTTATATTTTTTTTATTTTTTTCATTTTTTTTTGTTAAAATTAAATAAAAGGCTTGTCGCAAAGCGACAAGCGAAAATTACAAAATAAAAAACTTATCAATCACTCTCCCTAGTATTTCCCTCGTCCGGACCCCGGTTAGAACCCTTAGTTTCTAACAAACGGTCCTTCGAGCCGGATTGAGGTTGAAAGAACAGGAAAGAGTTGCAGTACGTTCACGTAAGTCGCTGCTTACGGAACCACTTAATTTCGAGTAGATTGTAAAATCCTCGAATTAGAGATCACCATGTCTGTCGCCAAGGATGAAGGTCGAAGCGAGTTCGAAGGCGATCTCGACGACCTGATCACCCGGTTCGACATGATGTCAAGGTCGATCTCTTACTTAAAGAAACGTGGCCGAGCTCAGTTCACTGAGGAGCTCCTCAGGACAAAGCTCGCCACCGTATCCGAACAATACAAGGAAGCTATTGAGCAGTACTTGTCGATTCGGAGAAAATATGCCCCTGCGAAACGCAACACGTGCGACTTCCTCGCAAAAGGTGGCGTAGAGAATAAGGAGACGGAATATATGGAATTCCAGGCGTACGTTACCACGGAGCTGACCAGACTGGCCGCTGAATCAAAAGCGGCACCCACGTCGGTCAGCCCCCATGACGTCGCTATCGAACTTCCAAAACAACGGCTCCCCAAGTTCGGAGGTGACCCACGTAAATGGAGACATTTCGCGGATCTGTTCACCTCCGGCATAATAAATAATCCGAGGCTTGCAGATGTGCATCGATTGCAATATCTGAACGCCTGTCTGGAGGATAAAGCGTTGGCAGCGATCGCGCACCTCGAAGTTACCGATGAGAATTTCGAAGTGGCGTGGAAAACCCTGAAAGAACAATTCGGGTTACCACGTATCGTGACCGCCAAATTGCTTAATCAACTGACCAAACTGAAAACGATTAAAAGAGATGATCTCGATAGCCTAAATCAGGTCGTCGTCGTTTTCAAACAGGCCCTTGCGGCATTCGAAAAACGGGCACGATTTTACAGCAGCGAAACTGGCTGCTTGCCCATACTATTCGAAGCCATTTAGAAGGGCCTCTGAAAGCTGAGTGGGAACGGTCGCAACGTCTCACCCCGGACTATCCCTCGCATGTCGAGCTGATAGAGTTCCTGGAGGGGCATGCAAGGGCTCTAACTATGTTAGATGAAGGTCCGAGCAAGCCTACGACCGAACACCCACCGAAACATAAAGTACGGAGTCACAACTCCGTTCTAGAAAGTCCAGCTGAGAAAACTGTGACCTGCGGATTTTGCGGCCTTGAGCACAGAATGACCAAATGTGGTGCATTCAGAAACTTGACGCCGAACCGCCGCTATCAGTTTATAAAAGATAGCCAGCGGTGCATTCTCTGCTTGTCACCTCAGCATGGAAACGCGCGTTGTCCATCCGAGGAGGGGTGCCCGAAGTGCAAGGGCAGACATCATGCTCTGCTGCATTTTGAGACCTTTCGTAGCGAAACCGAAAGTCGTAAACCTGCGACAACGGTTTCGTCGGACAAACGCCCGAAAAAGCGGTATACGGCTCCATCGAGCCGGCCGCAACCTGCCGAACGAGCAGCTCGTACCACGACGTCACAGGCAACGACGTCACAGCCCGGTACGTCACATTGTATCGCGCTCGGTGCAGACGTACCGAAGGCTGTGCTGTTAGCCACGGCGAGCGTGCGTGTGTACGGAGAGAACGGTGCGTCGCGAATCGCGCGCGCACTGATCGATCAGGGTTCCGAGTCGTCTTTCATCTCCGCGAATTTGACAAATGACCTCAAATTCTCGCGGAGGAAATCCCCAGCCACAGTGACGGGCTTGGGGGGCGGCCGAACCCAACAAATTAAATACAGCGTGCAGATGCATTTGGGAACGGTACAAGATACCGCGCCGTTAGTCGAGACGAGAGCGTACATCGTACACAAAATTACGAGCTACGCCTCGCCCTTGGCCGGTGCACTCAAATGCGACGCGCTGCGGGATCTGCCGCTTGCAGATCCAAATCCAGCTTCCGGTCAACCGATTGAAGTGTTGACCGGTGCGGACCTGTACGCGCAAATTATTCGACCGGGTTTCCGTCGAATAAGCAGTACAGGTCCAATCGCCCAAGAAACTGCATTTGGCTGGATTCTTTCCGGCCCAATAAATGCTAAGGGCAGTAAAAACAAAACTTTGCGATTGTTATTGCGAAATATCCCCCAAAGCGCTCACTCCCACGCCGTCGACCTTACCTTGTTCGATGACAGCGAATTAAAGGTATTAGGTTTACGCTGGATACCGTCCGGCGATTATTTTTATTTCAATCTGCAACGGTTTCAGCCGTCTGCCTTGCCGATGACAAAACGGAATTTGTTTTCGGAGATTGCTAAGTTGTTCGATCTGCTCGGCTGGTTATCACCAGTCGTGATTCGCGCAAAGATTCTGATGCAATCCCAATGGCTGGAAAAAATCCAGTGGGATGATCAAATCTCAGCGAATACGCTCAATACGTGGAATACGTTTTGCGTGGATTGGAGCAGCTTAAATAAGCTAAAAATCCCCAGATGGATTAATTATGGAGCCGACACAATTTCCGTGGAAATTCATGGATTTTGTGACGCTTCGCTCGCAGCCTACTTAGCGGTCACTTACTTACGAGTGACCACAATGAGCAATGTCACCTCCTCGACATTGATAATGGCAAAAACGCGAGTGGCTCCAATTAAAACGCAGTCAATTCCTGTACTGGAATTGAACGGCGCCGTGCTGCTCGCCGAGCTTATTGTGCACGTGGAGAAGTCACTTTCATTGAAGGTCGACAGAATAATCTGCTGGACAGATTCCACGATCGCATTGGCATGGTTGAGAAAGCACGCCTCCACATGGAAGGTTTTAATCGCCAACCGTGTGTCAAAGGTCCAAACGTTACTTCCGAATGCTGAATGGAGGCACGTTCCCACCCGCTTCAATCCCGCGGATCTGAATTCGCGCGGAGTGGAAGCTGCGGAACTCCTTCAATCTAAGCTGTGGATTTCAGGACCAAGTTGGCTAACGGAATCGAAAGATTGTTGGCCGAAAACGCCTTCGTCCATCGAGACCGAAGAAGGGAAGCGCAAAGTGCACGCCCACGTAGCAATTCCGGAGAAAGAATGGGAATTTGTATTTCGATTCTCGACCTGGAATAAGCTACTTCGCGTAACCGCATACTGTCTCCGACTGAGGGGACCGATGCAAGGTGAGCGAAGGTCGTATGATGCGAAGATCGTTGACGCGTCTGAGATGCAGCTCGCAAGCGAGAGAATTGTCCGCTACATCCAGCGCACGCATTTTGCAAAGGAGTACCGGTGTTTGAAAAACCACCGAAAAATCCCAGCAAAATCAACATTAAAAAGTCTGAACCCTTTTCTCGATGACAAAGATGTCTTGAGAGTCGGAGGCAGACTGGAAAATACAACACTGTCATGGGAAACCAAGCACCCCATAATTTTGCCGAAACATCACGTTTCTACGATGATAATTCGGCAGTGCCACATTGACACGTTGCACGGGGGATTGCAGTTGACCATGTACACAGTAAGACAAAGATTTTGGATTCTCGGCTGTCGAAATGCAGCGCGAACGGTAATCCATGGATGCATGCGATGCGTTAGATGGAGGGTAAAAACCTCCACGTAAATCATGCAGGATTTAATACCTGAGCGTTGCCGCGAGGCGAGAGCATTTTCGAACTGCGGAGTGGATTATGCGGGACCTTTTCTTGTCCGCGACTCCGCCGGTCGAGGAAAAACCGCCCACAAAGCGTACATAGCAGTTTTTGTCTGTTACGCGACACGGGCCATCCACATCGAACTCGTCCACGATTATACGACGAGTGCCTTTTTGGCAGCATTAGATCGATTCATTGCACGAAGGGGAGTTCCGTCCTGCATTTTCAGTGACAATGGAACGAACTTTGTCGGGGCAGATCGAGAATTACGCGAAAATTTCGAAGCAGTGTACAACACGCAAGAAATGCGTAATAAATGCAGTCAAAAAGGAATTAGATGGAAATTTAACCCACCGAGTGCACCGCACTTCGGTGGCATGCAAGAGGCCGGTGTGAAATCGGTGAAATTTCACCTGAAGCGGACTCTGGGCGAATTCACTCCCACAAGCGAAGAGTTACAAACATTGCTTTGTTAAATCGAAGCGAGTTTAAACTCGCGACCGATTGCCGCTTTGAGTGATAGCCCGGACGATTACGCGCCGCTCACACCGGGGCATTTCTTAGTCGGAAGTCCGCTGAACGCGCTTCCGACACAATCAGTGAAAACTGAAAAACTCTCCCGTTTGACACGATGGAGGGCGATTCAAAAATTCCACGAACAAATCTGGAGGCATTGGACACGTGATTATCTCACGCACCTCCAGAATCGTTATAAGTGGCGTACAGCCCAAAAAACATTAAAACTAAACGACTTAGTTTTAGTGCAAAATCCTCTCCTCCCCCCGAATCAATGGGAAATGGGACGAGTAGAGGAGGTATTCACCGGCAGGGATGGAAATGCACGTGTTGTTAAAATACGCACGGAAAAATCCATTTTTACGCGACCTATTACGCGGTTGTGTAAGCTGCCTGTGGAAGAAACCGAGTCGGCAACGGTTAGCGACGCCGACGAGGTCACATAAAAACCATAACATCCAACGGCCGAAAGTGATCGAAAGGTGAGAAACGACCGTTTCTAGAAATAAACGGTGTTGATTCTCACCTGACCGTTGTCACTGAAAGTTCAAACGGATTAGTGGGGGTTACGAATCCACCAATCTGAGTTGGATTATTGGTAGGGCGTAACGAATAATCCGAGCGCCCCCGAATCGTAACGGAATTCGCGGAATCGAAAACCGCTCAGTTCCTAAACGACAGCATCATGAGTGACACCGCGTCCAACATATCTTGCGAGAGTAGTGCGGTATCCTTTTCCGGGGACCCGGAAATCGATGAGCGATTCGGGCGCATTTTGCAGCTCGGGGAAAGGCCCATATCCCCGAGAGGCAATAAAGAGGAGCCTACCACCGTACAGGCGCCAGGAGAACCGGAGGTGACCCTCAATTTCGGGGTCGACTCATTCAGGATTCCGGCCAGGGTTATAACGACAACCCGAAAATACCACTACCGGGCCCCCGGAGGCCAATACGTCCTCCGATGGGACAAGGACGGACACATGCGGTCCTGTGCGTGGCGGGCCGACAAACCGGAGGAATCGACCCCGCCGCCACCACCAGCAGTGCCAGGGTCGACTTTGGCTGCCCCCACCGACCGAGCTCCGCAACAAAAGCGGAAACGGAGGAAACAGGCGAAACTCGCCCCGGCCACCCCTGGACCGTCCACCAGCGGCCTGCAGCCGCAGACCCCAGCGGCCCCGGCAAAGAAAAAAAGAAGGACCTGGCAGCCGGCGTTCGGTCAGATCGCCATGGCGAAAGCCATGGCGGACCAGATGCTGACCACGTCCATGAGATTCCTTCAACAGGCTGCAGCTGGTCAATAGTAAGTACTTTTGATTTTTTACAATTAAAAGTGCGCGAGTTCTCTCTCTCCGCGTAAGAAAGTGACCGTACGGGACTACCGCGTTCTCCGGGTATTGCACAATTCGTGCAAGGGGGGGCGGTATGTTTAAATATGTTAAAAAACTATTTAAAATCGCGTTAGTCTGAAAACATTAAATTCTCGGCTGCGATTCCCGTATCCGTTTGTGTACGTGACACTGCGGAAGGTTAAGCGTTCGTCAGGTTCGTTGAACGTTCGGACGATTTAAAACCGCAGCCGTTTACGTGTTTTTGTACGCCGACCTCACGCGAAGATTCGCTTCGCACCGGTTTAAACGGTATCGTGACGTCAGCGTCGAGAGAGAGAACCGTATAATATATTGAAAAGAGATCGACAGCTGAATTCGGCAGCGCCGCATCGCGACGACAAGGCGCGACCGAGTCTTCGTCTGTCGATCCGCGACAATATTCGTAATTATTCACGAGCCGACTGCCAACGGGAGCGGATCCCAGAAGATCTCGCTCCTCAAGTACGGACTCGCACATAATATTCGGACTTGTATAAAAAAGAATTCTCTCCGATGCTGCGGTTAGAGTTTCCCAGAACAATCTACCTGCGACAAAAGGGAGGTCGTAATACACGCAGCGCGTGGCGCGACCGCCTTCGCTAGGAAGGATTGTACGTTGCAGTCGTTGCCGCGACCGCGACGTAAGGGACTCAGGGTGCACCCACCCAGAATCCCTTTAAAGCTATACGGCTTTGGAGCCTCCCAAAGGTCATACCGTTGAATCGGTACCGCCTCGTGGAGTGCTCTTCGTGCAAAGGTCGCCAAAAAACCCTCTCCAAAAACCCGTCGGTGTACGAGTCGACCGTACACCCTACGGAGGAGTTCGGGTTCAAGGTCGCCTCACCTTCCGTCACGCCGCCTACCAAATACGGTCCCCGTGCAACACGGTCGCTGGGTAGGCTTTATAGTGCGGTTGGACCCGCGAGGGATTTTTTGCAAAGGACACTTTACTGTCACGGTCCCCGGTAGAAACGATCGCCGTGCAGTAATTTTACAGTGTCGCAGGAAATCACCTCGCACGACGTTCCTACGTCACCCGCACGGAGAGCGTGCTCACGGGATCCACCCATTTGGAGCTTTACGACCTCCATTTGGTGACCCGTCCGTGGCTAAGTCGCCCCCGACAGATACGAGTGAATTCTCTTCTGTTCAGGGCAAACGTATCGCTGATAGTTTCCATAAATAATTATCAGCGTACAAGTACAAATTTACAGTCCACTGATTCACGTTGAACGACAGCCGATTCCCCCCTCCCAGCGCACAGCTAGCCGCTAGGAGAGCGAGGCGAACAGCTGACGAGCGTGTTTACGATACGTGTACGCACGTATTTAATCTGAACAAACCTTTGTTACAGCAACCAAGGTCCATCCCAACCGGGCCAACGCCGGTGAATCTCCACCCCCGGCTGGATTATAAAATAATTCTCGTTTTTTTGTAATTTATATTTTTTTTATTTTTTTCATTTTTTTTTGTTAAAATTAAATAAAAGGCTTGTCGCAAAGCGCCAAGCGAAAATTACAAAATAAAAAACTTACCAATCACTCTCCCTAGTATTTCCCTCGTCCGGACCCCGGTTAGAACCCTTAGTTTCTAACACACATACTTGTTGAACTGATCCTGGATTTTTTCTGGTTTGGATCACGTAGTAAAGTGGTACCACACTAAAACAGTCGATTAAACCTGGTTCCGATCAATATTTTAGAGGATAACGCATGTTAGGTCTAGGTTAGCCCTGGGATTTTCACTCATCAGACTCATGCTTTCGCATCCTTCACATACCTGTTGAACGGATCCTGGGTTTTTTCTGGTTTGGATCACGTAGTAATGTGGTACCAAACTGAAACGGTCAATTAAACCTGGTTTCGATCAATATTTTAGAGGATAACGCAAGTTAGGTCTGGGATAGGTCTGGGATTTGCTCTCATCAGGCTCATTCTTTCGCATATTTCTCATACTTGATGGCTAGATCCTGGGCTTTTTCTGGATTGCATCACGTAGTAATGAAGTACAACACAGAAACAGTCAATTAAACCTGGTTTCCATCAATATCATAGAGGACAACGCAAGTTAGGTCTGGGATATGTCTGGGATTTGCCCTCATCAGGCTCATACTTTCGCGTTTTTCACATACTTGTTAAACAGATCCTGGGTTTTTTCTGGTTTGGATCACGTAGTAGTGTGGTACCACACTGAAACAGTCCATTAAACCTGGTTTGGATCAATATTTTAGGGGATAACGCATGTTAGGTCTAGGTTAGGTCTGGGATTTTCACTCATCAGACTCATACTTTCGCATTCTTCACATACTTGTTGAACGGATCCAAGGTTTTTTCTGGTTTGGATCACGTAGTAATGTGGTACCACACTGAAACAGTCGATTAAACCTGGTTTCGATCAAAATTTTAGAGGATAACGCAAGTTAGGTCTGGGATAGGTCTGGGATTTTCTCTCATCAGACTCATACTTTCGCAGTTTTAACATACATGTTGACCTGATCGAGGGTTTTTCTGCTTTGGATCACGTAGTAAAGTGGTATCACACTGGAGCTGTCCATTAAACCTGGTTTGGATCAATATTTTAGAGGATAACGCATGTTAGGTTTGGGTTAGGTCTAGGTTTGCTCTCATCAGGCTCATTCTTTCGCATATTTCTCATACTTGATGGCTAGATCCTGGGCTTTTTCAGGATTGCATCACGTAGTAATGAAGTACAACACTGAAACAGTCAATTAAACCTGGTTTCCATCAATATCTTAGAGGACAACGCAAGTTAGGTCTGGGATAGGTCTGGGACTTGCCCTGATCAGGCTCATACTTTCGCGTTTTTCACATACTTGTTGAACAGATGCTGGGTTTTTTCTGGTTTGGATCACGTAGTAGTGTCGTACCACACTGAAACATTCCATTAAACCTGGTTTAGATCAATATTTTAGAGGATAACGCATGTTAGGTCTAGGTTAGGTCTGGAATTTTCACTCATCAGACTCATACTTTCGCATTCTTCACATACTTGTTGAACGGATCCTGAGTTTTTTCTGGTTTGGATCACGTAGTAATGTGGGTCCACACTGAAACAATCAATTAAACCTGGTCTTGATAAATATTATAGAGGATAACGCATGTTAGGAAAAGGATAGGTCTGGGATTTGCACTCATCAGACTCATCCTTTCGCACACCTCACATACTCGTTGAACAGATCCTGGGTTTTTTCTGGTTTGGAACACGTAGTAATGTGGTACCACAATGAAACAGTCGATGGAACCAGGTTTCGCTCAATATTTTAGAGGATAACGCATGTTAGGTCTAGGTTAGGTCTGGGATTCGCTCTCATCAGGCTGATTCTTTCGCATATTTCTCATACTTGATGGCCAGATCCTGGGCTCTTTCTGGATTGCATCACGTTGTAATGTAGTACCACAGTGAAACAGTCAATGAAACCTGGTTTCGATCAATATTTTAGAGAATAATTCATGTTAGGTCTAGGTTAGGTCTGGGATTTGCTCTCATCAGGCTCATTCTTTCGCATATTTCTCATACATGTTGAACAGATCCTGGGTTTTTTCTGGTTTGGATCACGTAGTAATGTGGGACCACACTGAAACAATCAATTAAACCTGGTCTTGATAAATATTTTAGAGGATAACGCATGTTAGGTCTGGGTTAGGTCTAGGATTTGCCCTCATCAGGCTCATACTTTCGCATATTTCTCATACTTCATGGCTAGATCCTGGGCTGTTTCTGGATTGTATCACGTAGTAATGTGGTACCACGCTGAAACAGTCAATCAAACCTGGTTTCCATCAATATTTTAGAGGATAACGCAAGTTAGGTCTGGGATAGGTCTAGGATTTGCCCTCATCAGGCTCTTACTTTCGCATATTTCTCATACTTCATGGCTAGATCCTGGGCTAGTTCTGGAGTGGATCACGTAGTAAAGTGGTACCACACTGAAACATTCAATGATACCTGGTCTGGATAAATATTTTAGTGGATAACGCATCTTAGGTCTGGGTTAGGTCTAAGATTTGCCCTCATCAGGCTCACAGTTTCGCGTTTTTCACATACTTGATGGCTAGATCCTGGCCTTTTTCTGGATTGCATCACGTAGTAATGTAGTACCACACTGAAACAGTCAATGATACCTGGTTTCCATCAATATTATAGAGGACAACGCAAGTTAGGTCTAGGTAAGGCCTGGGATTTTCACTCATCAGTCTCATACTTTCGCATATTTCTCATACTTCATGGCTAGATCCTGGGCTGTTTCTGGATTGTATCACGTAGTAATGTGGTACCACGCTGAAACAGTCAATCAAACCTGGTTTCCATCAATATTTTAGAGGATAACGCAAATTAGGTCTAGGTTAGGTCTGGGATTTGCTCTCATCAGGCTCATTCTTTCGCATATTTCTCATACTTGATGGCTAGATCCTGGGCTTTTTCTGGATTGCATCACGTAGTAATGTAGTACCACACTGAAACAGTCAATGAAACCTGATTTCCATCAATATTATAGAGGACAACGCAAGTTAGGTCTAGGTAAGTCCTGGGATTTTCACTCATCAGTCTCATACTTTCGCATTCTTCACATACTTGTTGAACTGATCCTGGGTTTTTACTGGTTTGGATCACGTAGTAATGTGGTACCACACTGAAACGGTCAATTAAACCTGGTTTCGATCAATATTTTAGAGGATAACGCAAGTTAGGTCTGGGATAGGTCTGGGATTTGCCCTCATCAGGCTCATACTTTCGCGTTTTTCACATACTTGTTGAACAGATCATGGGTTTTTTCTGGTTTGGGTCACGTAGTAGTGTGACACCACACTGAAACAGTCGATTACACCTGGTTTCGATCAATATTTTAGAGGATAACGCATGTTAGGTCTAGGATAGCCCTGGGATTTTCACTCATCAGACTCATACTTTCGCATTCTTCACATACTTGTTGAACTGATCCTGGGTTTTTTTCTGGTTTGGATCACGTAGTAATGTGGTACCACACTGAAACAGTCGATTAAACCTGGTTCCGATCAATATTTTAGAGGATAACGCATGTTAGGTCTAGGTTAGCCCTGGGATTTTCACTCATCAGTCTCATACTTTCGCATTCTTCACATACTTGTTGAACTGATCCTGGGTTTTTACTGGTTTGGATCACGTAGTAATGTGGTACCACACTGAAACAGTCGATTAAACCTAGTCTCGATCAATATTTTAGTGAATAATTCATGTTAGGTCTAGGTTAGGTCTGGGATTTGCTCTCATTAGGCTCATTCTTTCGCATATTTCTCATACTTGATGGCTAGATCCTGGGCTTTTTCTGGATTGCATCACGTAGTAATGTAGTACCACACTGAAACAGTCAATGATACCTGGTTTCCATCAATATTTTAGAGGACAACGCAAGCTAGGTCTAGGTAAGGCCTGTGATTTTCACTGATCAGACTCATACTTTCGCATGCTTCACATACTTGTTCAACGGATCCTGGGTTTTTTCTGGTTTGGATCACGGAGTAATGTGGTGCCACACTGAAACAGTCGACTAAACCTGGTCTCGATCAATATTTTAGAGAATAATTCATGGTAGGTCTAGGTTAGGTCTGGGATTTGCTCTCATCAGGCTCATTCTTTCGCATATTTCTCGTACTTCATGGCTAGATCCTGGGCTATTTCTGGATTGGATCACGTAGTAAAGTGGTACCACACTGAAACATTCAATGAAACCTGGCCTGGATAACTATTTTAGAGGATAACGCATCTTAGGTCTGGGTTAGGTCTAAGATTTGCCCTCATCAGGCTCACAGTTTCGCGTTTTTCACATACTTGTTGAACAGATAATGGGTTTTTTCTGGTTTGGTTCACGTAGTAGTGTGATACCACACTCAAACAGTCGATTAAACCTGGCTTCGATCAATATTTTAGTGGATAACGCATGTTAGGTCTAGGTTAGCACTGGGATTTTCACTCATCAGACTCATACTTTCGCATTCTTCACAAACTTGTTAAACTGATCCTGGGTTTTTTCTGGTTTGGATCACGTAGTAATGTGGTACCACACTGAAACAGTAGATTAAACCTGGTTTCGATCAATATTTTAGAGGATAACGCATGTTAGGTCTAGGTTAGCCCTGGGATTTTCACTCATCAGACTCATACTTTCGCATTCTTCACATACTTGTTGAACTGATCCTCGGTTTTTTCTGGTTTGGATCACGTAGTAATGTGGTACCACACTGAAACAGTCGATTAAACCTGGTCTCGATCAATATTTTAGAGAATAATTCATGTTAGGTCTAGGTTAGGTCTGGGATTTGCTCTCATCAGGCTCATTCTTTCGCATATTTCTCATACTTGATGGCTAGATCCTGGGCTTTTTCTGGATTCCATCACGTAGTAATGAAGTACAACACTGAAGGCAGGTGGATCGAGTATCCGGGCCGGGATGGTGATATGCGGAGAGAGGTGTACTGCGGTGTTCCGCAGGGGTCGGTCCTCGGGCCACTCCTGTGGAACATCGCGTACGACTCGGTGTTGCGGGCCGGCCTCCCCGACGGCGTCAGCACGGTGTGTTATGCGGATGACACACTGGTGCTGGCCGTCGGGGCGCACTGGGGGACGGCCATGCGTCGCGCGGAGGAGGGGTCGCAACGCGTCGTCGACCGGATCAGGGGGATGGGGATGACGGTGGCGGTCCATAAGACCGAGGTGATTGCGTTTCATTCACCTCGGCAGGATCCGCCACCCCCTCTGATCCGGGTGGGTGGGGCTGACATCGAGGTGAAGCCCCAGATCAGGTATCTGGGGCTGATCCTCGATAGCCACTGGCGTTTCGAGAAGCATTTCCGCTGCCTGGTCCCCCGGTTGGAAAGGATGGTTGCGGCTCTGGGCCGGATCCTGCCCAACCTGGGGGGCCCGGCGGGCCGAGTTCGTCGCCTCTATGTGGCAATGGTCCAGTCGGTGGCCCTATACGGGGCCCCCGTCTGGGCGGACGACCTGGCTGCCTCCCGGCGCAGCATGACTATGCTGCGTCGGGTGCAGAGGCGCATGGCGCTCAGGGTCGTCCGCGGGTATCGGACCATGTCACATGAGGCGGCGACGGTTCTAGCGGGGATGCCGCCCATGGACCTGCTCGCGCGGTCGCACGCGGTGATGTACCGGCGCCGCGTCGACCGTCGCGCGGGGGTGGGGGCGGTCCCGGGCGGGCAGGAACCTGCTTGGGGCGATTTGAAGCGCCAGGCCCGGCAGTCCGTGTTGCTCGCGTGGCAGGAGCGGCTGGCTCTGCCAACCGCGGGGCATCGGACTGTCGGGGCTGTTCGGCCACTCCTGAAGGAGTGGCTGGACAGAGGCCATGGCAGCCTCACCTACCGGCTGGCACAGGTATTTTCCGGGCATGGCAGCTTCGGAAGATACCTGTGCCGGATAGGGAAGGAGCCGACGGCGCGTTGCTGCCACTGCGACGCTGAGCAGGACACGGCGGATCATACCCTGGAGGTATGCCCCGCGTGGGAGGGGGAGCGCCGTGTCCTGGTCGGCGTCGTCGGGCGGGATGTCTCGCTGCCGGGCGTGGTGCGCGCCATGCTCGGCAGCGAAGAGAAGTGGAGGGCCGTGGCCTCCTTCTGCGAGAACGTAATGTTGCAGAAGGAGGCCGCGGGGAGGGAGCGCGAACTTCAGCGGCGCGCTGAAGCTCGCGCTCGTGCGGTGGCCCGAGGTCGTCGCCCGGTCGCGAGGCGTCGCGGGCGGCCGCCTCGGCGTGGCGGATGACCTAGGCTGGGAGGGGGGTCCTGAGGGGACCCTCCTCCCGCCAGGCGGCGCCGGGTCTGACCGGTTGGGGGTAGGAGTGCCTCCCCCTACCGGTCCGACGCAAGGGGAGGCACCCTCGGCGGTCTGGTGCGGCCATGAACGCCCGGCCGCCGAGGGGTGGAAACGGGGTCGCGGGCGGTTGCGAGTTGGGGCTCGCAGCCGCCACTAAACGCGGCCCCGGGACGGATAGCGGCGGGATGGAGTGGCCCCGTCCCGCCGCTATGAGGCAGTGTGTCTACTGGGGGGACCCCCGGGGGATGGGCGCGAAAGCGCGGGCACGGGGAGGATACCGGAAGAATGCTTCGAGCGATTCCCGGTATCCTCCCAAAGCGTGCCGAAGGGTCACCGTGGGGTTTTTAGTGGGTAGGTCCCGCGCCTGTCGTTGTACGGGCGCGGGGAATCCCACACACCCCTCCCACCTCTCCCCAAGGAGGTGGGAGGGAGTCTTTCGAAGATTTTCCCCACGACAAAAAAAAAAAAAAAAAAAAAAAAAAAAAGTACAACACTGAAACAGTCAATTAATCCTGGTTTCCATCAATATTTTAGAGGACAACGCATGTTAGGTCTAGGTTAGGTCTGGGATTTTCTCTCATCAGACTCATACTTTCGCAGTTTTAACATACATGTTGACCTGATCGAGGGTTTTTCTGCTTTGGATCACGTAGTAAAGTGGTATCACACTGGAGCTGTCCATTAAACCTGGTTTGGATCAATATTTTAGAGGATAACGCATGTTAGGTTTGGGTTAGGTCTAGGTTTGCCCTCGTCAGGCTCATACTTTCGCATATTTCTCATACTTCATGGCTAGATCCTGGGCTGTTTCAGGATTGTATCACGTAGTACCGTGGTACCACGCTGAAACAGTCAATTAAACCTGGTTTCGATCAATATTTTAGAGGATAACGCAAGTTAGGTCTGGGACAGGCCTGGGATTCGCCCTCATCAGGCTCATACTTTCGCGTTTTTCACATACTTGTTGAACTGATCCTGGGTTTTTTCTGGTTTCGGTTCACGTAGTAAGGTGGTACCACACTGAAACAGTCGATTAAACCTGGTTTCGATCAATATTTTAGAGGATAACGCAAGTTAAGTCTGGGATAGGTCTGGTATTTGACCTCACCAGACTCATACTTTCGCGTTTTTCACATACTTGTTGAACAGATCCTCGGTTTTTTCTGGTTTGGATCACGTAGTAGTGTGGTACCACAATGAAACAGTCCATTAAACCTGGTTTCGATCAATATTTTAGAGAATAATTCATGTTAGGTCTAGGTTAGGTCTGGGATTTGCTCTCATCAGGCTCATTCTTTCGCATATTTCTCATACTTGATGGCTAGATCCTGGGCTTTTTCTGGATTGCATCACGTAGTAATGAAGTACAACACTGAAACAGTCAATTAAACCTGGTTTCCATCAATATCTTAGAGGACAACGCAAGTTAGGTCTGGGATAGGTCTGGGACTTGCCCTGATCAGGCTCATACTTTCGCGTTTTTCACATACTTGTTGAACAGATGCTGGGTTTTTTCTGGTTTGGATCACGTAGTAGTGTCGTACCACACTGAAACATTCCATTAAACCTGGTTTGGATCAATATTTTAGAGGATAACGCATGTTAGGTCTAGGTTAGGTCTGGGATTTTCACTCATCAGACTCATACTTTCGCATTCTTCACATACTTGTTGAACGGATCCTGAGTTTTTTCTGGTTTGGATCACGTAGTAATGTGGGTCCACACTGAAACAATCAATTAAACCTGGTCTTGATAAATATTATAGAGGATAACGCATGTTAGTTCTGGGATAGGTCTGGGATTTGCACTCATCAGACTCATACTTTCGCACACCTCACATACTCGTTGAACAGATCCTGGGTTTTTTCTGGTTTGGAACACGTAGTAATGTGGTACCACAATGAAACAGTCGATTAAACCAGGTTTCGCTCAATATTTTAGAGGATAACGCATGTTAGGTCTAGGTTAGGTCTGGGATTTGCTCTCATCAGGCTGATTCTTTCGCATATTTCTCATACTTGATGGCTAGATCCTGGGCTGTTCCTGGATTGTATCACGTAGTAATGTGGTACCACGCTGAAACAGTCAATCAAACCTCGTTTCCATCAATATTTTAGAGGATAACGCAAGTTAGGTCTGGGATAGGTCTAGGATTTGCCCTCATCAGGCTCTTACTTTCGCATATTTCTCATACTTCATGGCTAGATCCTGGGCTAGTTCTGGAGTGGATCACGTAGTAAAGTGGTACCACACTGAAACATTCAATGATACCTGGTCTGGATAAATATTTTAGTGGATAACGCATCTTAGGTCTGGGTTAGGTCTAAGATTGCCCTCATCAGGCTCACAGTTTCGCGTTTTTCACATACTTGTTGAACAGATCCTGGGTTTTTTCTGGTTTGGATCACGAAGTAGTGTGGTACCACACTGAAACAGTCCATTAAACCTGGTTTCGCTGAATATTTTAGAGGATAACGCATGTTAGGTCTAGGTTAGGTCTGGGATATGCTCTCATCAGGCTCATTCTTTCGCATATTTCTCATACTTGATGGCTAGATCCTGGGCTTTTTCTGGATTGCATCACGTAGTAATGTAGTACCACACTGAAACAGTCAATGAAACCTGGTTTCCATCAATATTATAGAGGACAACGCAAGTTAGGTCTAGGTAAGGCCTGGGATTTTCACTCATCAGTCTCATACTTTCGCATTCTTCACATACTTGTTGAACTGATCCTGGGTTTTTACTGGTTTGGATCACGTAGTAATGTGGTACCACACTGAAACAGTCGATTAAACCTGGTTCCGATCAATATTTTAGAGGATAACGCATGTTAGGTCTAGGTTAGCCCTGGGATTTTCACTCATCAGACTCATACTTTCGCATCCTTCACATACCTGTTGAACGGATCCTGGGTTTTTTCTGGTTTGGATCACGTAGTAATGTGGTACCAAACTGAAACGGTCAATTAAACCTGGTTTCGATCAATATTTTAGAGGATAACGCAAGTTAGGTCTGGGATAGGTCTGGGATTTGCTCTCATCAGGCTCATTCTTTCGCATATTTCTCATACTTGATGGCTAGATCCTGGGCTTTTTCTGGATTGCATCACGTAGTAATGAAGTACAACACTGAAACAGTCAATTAAACCTGGTTTCCATCAATATCTTAGAGGACAACGCAAGTTAGGTCTGGGATATGTCTGGGATTTGCCCTCATCAGGCTCATACTTTCGCGTTTTTCACATACTTGTTAAGCAGATCCTGGGTTTTTTCTGGTTTGGATCACGTAGTAGTGTGGTACCACACTGAAACAGTCCATTAAACCTGGTTTGGATCAATATTTTAGGGGATAACGCATGTTAGGTCTAGGTTAGGTCTGGGATTTTCACTCATCAGACTCATACTTTCGCATTCTTCACATACTTGTTGAACGGATCCTGGGTTTTTTCTGGTTTGGATCACGTAGTAATGTGGTACCACACTGAAACAGTCGATTAAACCTGGTTTCGATCAAAATTTTAGAGGATAACGCAAGTTAGGTCTGGGATAGGTCTGGGATTTTCACTCATCAGACTCATACTTTCGCAGTTTTAACATACATGTTGACCTGATCGAGGGTTTTTCTGGTTTGGATCACGTAGTAAAGTGGTATCACACTGGAGCTGTCCATTAAACCTGGTTTGGATCAATATTTTAGAGGATAACGCATGTTAGGTTTGGGTTAGGTCTAGGTTTGCTCTCATCAGGCTCATTCTTTCGCATATTTCTCATTCTTGATGGCTAGATCCTGGGCTTTTTCAGGATTGCATCACGTAGTAATGAAGTACAACACTGAAACAGTCAATTAAACCTGGTTTCCATCAATATCTTAGAGGACAACGCAAGTTAGGTCTGGGATAGGTCTGGGACTTGCCCTGATCAGGCTCATACTTTCGCGTTTTTCACATACTTGTTGAACAGATGCTGGGTTTTTTCTGGTTTGGATCACGTAGTAGTGTCGTACCACACTGAAACATTCCATTAAACCTGGTTTAGATCAATATTTTAGAGGATAACGCATGTTAGGTCTATGTTAGGTCTGGAATTTTCACTCATCAGACTCATACTTTCGCATTCTTCACATACTTGTTGAACGGATCCTGAGTTTTTTCTGGTTTGGATCACGTAGTAATGTGGGTCCACACTGAAACAATCAATTAAACCTGGTCTTGATAAATATTATAGAGGATAACGCATGTTAGGAAAAGGATAGGTCTGGGATTTGCACTCATCAGACTCATCCTTTCGCACACCTCACATACTCGTTGAACAGATCCTGGGTTTTTTCTGGTTTGGAACACGTAGTAATGTGGTACCACAATGAAACAGTCGATTAAACCAGGTTTCGCTCAATATTTTAGAGGATAACGCATGTTAGGTCTAGGTTAGGTCTGGGATTCGCTCTCATCAGGCTGATTCTTTCGCATATTTCTCATACTTGATGGCCAGATCCTGGGCTCTTTCTGGATTGCATCACGTTGTAATGTAGTACCACAGTGAAACAGTCAATGAAACCTGGTTTCGATCAATATTTTAGAGAATAATTCATGTTAGGTCTAGGTTAGGTCTGGGATTTGCTCTCATCAGGCTCATTCTTTCGCATATTTCTCATACATGTTGAACAGATCCTGGGTTTTTTCTGGTTTGGATCACGTAGTAATGTGGGACCACACTGAAACAATCAATTAAACCTGGTCTTGATAAATATTTTAGAGGATAACGCATGTTAGGTCTGGGTTAGGTCTAGGATTTGCCCTCATCAGGCTCATACTTTCGCATATTTCTCATACTTCATGGCTAGATCCTCGGCTGTTTCTGGATTGTATCACGTAGTAATGTGGTACCACGCTGAAACAGTCAATCAAACCTGGTTTCCATCAATATTTTAGAGGATAACGCAAGTTAGGTCTGGGATAGGTCTAGGATTTGCCCTCATCAGGCTCTTACTTTCGCATATTTCTCATACTTGATGGCTAGATCCTGGGCTTTTTCTGGATTGCATCACGTAGTAATGTAGTACCACACTGAAACAGTCAATGAAACCTGATTTCCATCAATATTATAGAGGACAACGCAAGTTAGGTCTAGGTAAGTCCTGGGATTTTCACTCATCAGTCTCATACTTTCGCATTCTTCACATACTTGTTGAACTGATCCTGGGTTTTTACTGGTTTGGATCACGTAGTAAAGTGGTACCACACTGAAACATTCAATGATACCTGGTCTGGATAAATATTTTAGTGGATAACGCATCTTAGGTCTGGGTTAGGTCTAAGATTGCCCTCATCAGGCTCACAGTTTCGCGTTTTTCACATACTTGTTGAACAGATCCTGGGTTTTTTCTGGTTTGGATCACGAAGTAGTGTGGTACCACACTGAAACAGTCCATTAAACCTGGTTTCGCTGAATATTTTAGAGGATAACGCATGTTAGGTCTAGGTTAGGTCTGGGATTTGCTCTCATCAGGCTCATTCTTTCGCATATTTCTCATACTTGATGGCTAGATCCTGGGCTTTTTCTGGATTGCATCACGTAGTAATGTAGTACCACACTGAAACAGTCAATGAAACCTGGTTTCCATCAATATTATAGAGGACAACGCAAGTTAGGTCTAGGTAAGGCCTGGGATTTTCACTCATCAGTCTCATACTTTCGCATTCTTCACATACTTGTTGAACTGATCCTGGGTTTTTACTGGTTTGGATCACGTAGTAATGTGGTACCACACTGAAACAGTCGATTAAACCTGGTTCCGATCAATATTTTAGAGGATAACGCATGTTAGGTCTAGGTTAGCCCTGGGATTTTCACTCATCAGACTCATACTTTCGCATCCTTCACATACCTGTTGAACGGATCCTGGGTTTTTTCTGGTTTGGATCACGTAGTAATGTGGTACCAAACTGAAACGGTCAATTAAACCTGGTTTCGATCAATATTTTAGAGGATAACGCAAGTTAGGTCTGGGATAGGTCTGGGATTTGCTCTCATCAGGCTCATTCTTTCGCATATTTCTCATACTTGATGGCTAGATCCTGGGCTTTTTCTGGATTGCATCACGTAGTAATGAAGTACAACACTGAAACAGTCAATTAAACCTGGTTTCCATCAATATCTTAGAGGACAACGCAAGTTAGGTCTGGGATATGTCTGGGATTTGCCCTCATCAGGCTCATACTTTCGCGTTTTTCACATACTTGTTAAGCAGATCCTGGGTTTTTTCTGGTTTGGATCACGTAGTAGTGTGGTACCACACTGAAACAGTCCATTAAACCTGGTTTGGATCAATATTTTAGGGGATAACGCATGTTAGGTCTAGGTTAGGTCTGGGATTTTCACTCATCAGACTCATACTTTCGCATTCTTCACATACTTGTTGAACGGATCCTGGGTTTTTTCTGGTTTGGATCACGTAGTAATGTGGTACCACACTGAAACAGTCGATTAAACCTGGTTTCGATCAAAATTTTAGAGGATAACGCAAGTTAGGTCTGGGATAGGTCTGGGATTTTCACTCATCAGACTCATACTTTCGCAGTTTTAACATACATGTTGACCTGATCGAGGGTTTTTCTGGTTTGGATCACGTAGTAAAGTGGTATCACACTGGAGCTGTCCATTAAACCTGGTTTGGATCAATATTTTAGAGGATAACGCATGTTAGGTTTGGGTTAGGTCTAGGTTTGCTCTCATCAGGCTCATTCTTTCGCATATTTCTCATTCTTGATGGCTAGATCCTGGGCTTTTTCAGGATTGCATCACGTAGTAATGAAGTACAACACTGAAACAGTCAATTAAACCTGGTTTCCATCAATATCTTAGAGGACAACGCAAGTTAGGTCTGGGATAGGTCTGGGACTTGCCCTGATCAGGCTCATACTTTCGCGTTTTTCACATACTTGTTGAACAGATGCTGGGTTTTTTCTGGTTTGGATCACGTAGTAGTGTCGTACCACACTGAAACATTTCATTAAACCTGGTTTAGATCAATATTTTAGAGGATAACGCATGTTAGGTCTATGTTAGGTCTGGAATTTTCACTCATCAGACTCATACTTTCGCATTCTTCACATACTTGTTGAACGGATCCTGAGTTTTTTCTGGTTTGGATCACGTAGTAATGTGGGTCCACACTGAAACAATCAATTAAACCTGGTCTTGATAAATATTATAGAGGATAACGCATGTTAGGAAAAGGATAGGTCTGGGATTTGCACTCATCAGACTCATCCTTTCGCACACCTCACATACTCGTTGAACAGATCCTGGGTTTTTTCTGGTTTGGAACACGTAGTAATGTGGTACCACAATGAAACAGTCGATTAAACCAGGTTTCGCTCAATATTTTAGAGGATAACGCATGTTAGGTCTAGGTTAGGTCTGGGATTCGCTCTCATCAGGCTGATTCTTTCGCATATTTCTCATACTTGATGGCCAGATCCTGGGCTCTTTCTGGATTGCATCACGTTGTAATGTAGTACCACAGTGAAACAGTCAATGAAACCTGGTTTCGATCAATATTTTAGAGAATAATTCATGTTAGGTCTAGGTTAGGTCTGGGATTTGCTCTCATCAGGCTCATTCTTTCGCATATTTCTCATACATGTTGAACAGATCCTGGGTTTTTTCTGGTTTGGATCACGTAGTAATGTGGGACCACACTGAAACAATCAATTAAACCTGGTCTTGATAAATATTTTAGAGGATAACGCATGTTAGGTCTGGGTTAGGTCTAGGATTTGCCCTCATCAGGCTCATACTTTCGCATATTTCTCATACTTCATGGCTAGATCCTCGGCTGTTTCTGGATTGTATCACGTAGTAATGTGGTACCACGCTGAAACAGTCAATCAAACCTGGTTTCCATCAATATTTTAGAGGATAACGCAAGTTAGGTCTGGGATAGGTCTAGGATTTGCCCTCATCAGGCTCTTACTTTCGCATATTTCTCATACTTGATGGCTAGATCCTGGGCTTTTTCTGGATTGCATCACGTAGTAATGTAGTACCACACTGAAACAGTCAATGAAACCTGATTTCCATCAATATTATAGAGGACAACGCAAGTTAGGTCTAGGTAAGTCCTGGGATTTTCACTCATCAGTCTCATACTTTCGCATTCTACACATACTTCTTGAACTGATCCTGGGTTTTTACTGGTTTGGATCACGTAGTAAAGTGGTACCACACTGAAACATTCAATGATACCTGGTCTGGATAAATATTTTAGTGGATAACGCATCTTAGGTCTGGGTTAGGTCTAAGATTGCCCTCATCAGGCTCACAGTTTCGCGTTTTTCACATACTTGTTGAACAGATCCTGGGTTTTTTCTGGTTTGGATCACGAAGTAGTGTGGTACCACACTGAAACAGTCCATTAAACCTGGTTTCGCTGAATATTTTAGAGGATAACGCATGTTAGGCCTAGGTTAGGTCTGGGATTTGCTCTCATCAGGCTCATTCTTTCGCATATTTCTCATACTTGATGGCTAGATCCTGGGCTTTTTCTGGATTGCATCACGTAGTAATGTAGTACCACACTGAAACAGTCAATGAAACCTGGTTTCCATCAATATTATAGAGGACAACGCAAGTTAGGTCTAGGTAAGGCCTGGGATTTTCACTCATCAGTCTCATACTTTCGCATTCTTCACATACTTGTTGAACTGATCCTGGGTTTTTACTGGTTTGGATCACGTAGTAATGTGGTACCACACTGAAACAGTCGATTAAACCTGGTTCCGATCAATATTTTAGAGGATAACGCATGTTAGGTCTAGGTTAGCCCTGGGATTTTCACTCATCAGACTCATACTTTCGCATCCTTCACATACCTGTTGAACGGATCCTGGGTTTTTTCTGGTTTGGATCACGTAGTAATGTGGTACCAAACTGAAACGGTCAATTAAACCTGGTTTCGATCAATATTTTAGAGGATAACGCAAGTTAGGTCTGGGATAGGTCTGGGATTTGCTCTCATCAGGCTCATTCTTTCGCATATTTCTCATACTTGATGGCTAGATCCTGGGCTTTTTCTGGATTGCATCACGTAGTAATGAAGTACAACACTGAAACAGTCAATTAAACCTGGTTTCCATCAATATCTTAGAGGACAACGCAAGTTAGGTCTGGGATATGTCTGGGATTTGCCCTCATCAGGCTCATACTTTCGCGTTTTTCACATACTTGTTAAGCAGATCCTGGGTTTTTTCTGGTTTGGATCACGTAGTAGTGTGGTACCACACTGAAACAGTCCATTAAACCTGGTTTGGATCAATATTTTAGGGGATAACGCATGTTAGGTCTAGGTTAGGTCTGGGATTTTCACTCATCAGACTCATACTTTCGCATTCTTCACATACTTGTTGAACGGATCCTGGGTTTTTTCTGGTTTGGATCACGTAGTAATGTGGTACCACACTGAAACAGTCGATTAAACCTGGTTTCGATCAAAATTTTAGAGGATAACGCAAGTTAGGTCTGGGATAGGTCTGGGATTTTCACTCATCAGACTCATACTTTCGCATTCTTCACATACTTGTTGAACGGATCCTGAGTTTTTTCTGGTTTGGATCACGTAGTAATGTGGGTCCACACTGAAACAATCAATTAAACCTGGTCTTGATAAATATTATAGAGGATAACGCATGTTAGGAAAAGGATAGGTCTGGGATTTGCACTCATCAGACTCATCCTTTCGCACACCTCACATACTCGTTGAACAGATCCTGGGTTTTTTCTGGTTTGGAACACGTAGTAATGTGGTACCACAATGAAACAGTCGATTAAACCAGGTTTCGCTCAATATTTTAGAGGATAACGCATGTTAGGTCTAGGTTAGGTCTGGGATTCGCTCTCATCAGGCTGATTCTTTCGCATATTTCTCATACTTGATGGCCAGATCCTGGGCTCTTTCTGGATTGCATCACGTTGTAATGTAGTACCACAGTGAAACAGTCAATGAAACCTGGTTTCGATCAATATTTTAGAGAATAATTCATGTTAGGTCTAGGTTAGGTCTGGGATTTGCTCTCATCAGGCTCATTCTTTCGCGTATTTCTCATACATGTTGAACAGATCCTGGGTTTTTTCTGGTTTGGATCACGTAGTAATGTGGGACCACACTGAAACAATCAATTAAACCTGGTCTTGATAAATATTTTAGAGGATAACGCATGTTAGGTCTGGGTTAGGTCTAGGATTTGCCCTCATCAGGCTCATACTTTCGCATATTTCTCATACTTCATGGCTAGATCCTCGGCTGTTTCTGGATTGTATCACGTAGTAATGTGGTACCACGCTGAAACAGTCAATCAAACCTGGTTTCCATCAATATTTTAGAGGATAACGCAAGTTAGGTCTGGGATAGGTCTAGGATTTGCCCTCATCAGGCTCTTACTTTCGCATATTTCTCATACTTGATGGCTAGATCCTGGGCTTTTTCTGGATTGCATCACGTAGTAATGTAGTACCACACTGAAACAGTCAATGAAACCTGATTTCCATCAATATTATAGAGGACAACGCAAGTTAGGTCTAGGTAAGTCCTGGGATTTTCACTCATCAGTCTCATACTTTCGCATTCTTCACATACTTGTTGAACTGATCCTGGGTTTTTACTGGTTTGGATCACGTAGTAATGTGGTACCACACTGAAACGGTCAATTAAACCTGGTTTCGATCAATATTTTAGAGGATAACGCAAGTTAGGTCTGGGATAGGTCTGGGATTTGCCCTCATCAGGCTCATACTTTCGCGTTTTTCACATACTTGTTGAACAGATCATGGGTTTTTTCTGGTTTGGGTCACGTAGTAGTGTGACACCACACTGAAACAGTCGATTACACCTGGTTTCGATCAATATTTTAGAGGATAACGCATGTTAGGTCTAGGATAGCCCTGGGATTTTCACTCATCAGACTCATACTTTCGCATTCTTCACATACTTGTTGAACTGATCCTGGGTTTTTTTCTGGTTTGGATCACGTAGTAATGGGGTACCACACTGAAACAGTCGATTAAACCTGGTTCCGATCAATATTTTAGAGGATAACGCATGTTAGGTCTAGGTTAGCCCTGGGATTTTCACTCATCAGTCTCATACTTTCGCATTCTTCACATACTTGTTGAACTGATCCTGGGTTTTTACTGGTTTGGATCACGTAGTAATGTGGTACCACACTGAAACAGTCGATTAAACCTAGTCTCGATCAATATTTTAGTGAATAATTCATGTTAGGTCTAGGTTAGGTCTGGGATTTCCTCTCATTAGGCTCATTCTTTCGCATATTTCTCATACTTGATGGCTAGATCCTGGGCTTTTTCTGGATTGCATCACGTAGTAATGTAGTACCACACTGAAACAGTCAATGAAACCTGGTTTCCATCAATATTTTAGAGGACAACGCAAGCTAGGTCTAGGTAAGGCCTGTGATTTTCACTGATCAGACTCATACTTTCGCATGCTTCACATACTTGTTCAACGGATCCTGGGTTTTTTCTGGTTTGGATCACGGAGTAATGTGGTGCCACACTGAAACAGTCGACTAAACCTGGTCTCGATCAATATTTTAGAGAATAATTCATGGTAGGTCTAGGTTAGGTCTGGGATTTGCTCTCATCAGGCTCATTCTTTCGCATATTTCTCGTACTTCATGGCTAGATCCTGGGCTATTTCTGGATTGGATCAGGTAGTAAAGTGGTACCACACTGAAACATTCAATGAAACCTGGTCTGGATAAATATTTTAGAGGATAACGCATCTTAGGTCTGGGTTAGGTCTAAGATTTGCCCTCATCAGGCTCACAGTTTCGCGTTTTTCACATACTTGTTGAACAGATAATGGGTTTTTTCTGGTTTGGTTCACGTAGTAGTGTGATACCACACTCAAACAGTCGATTAATCCTGGCTTCGATCAATATTTTAGTGGATAACGCATGTTAGGTCTAGGTTAGCACTGGGATTTTCACTCATCAGACTCATACTTTCGCATTCTTCACAAACTTGTTAAACTGATCCTGGGTTTTTTCTGGTTTGGATCACGTAGTAATGTGGTACCACACTGAAACAGTAGATTAAACCTGGTTTCGATCAATATTTTAGAGGATAACGCATGTTAGGTCTAGGTTAGCCCTGGGATTTTCACTCATCAGACTCATACTTTCGCATTCTTCACATACTTGTTGAACTGATCCTCGGTTTTTTCTGGTTTGGATCACGTAGTAATGTGGTACCACACTGAAACAGTCGATTAAACCTGGTTTCGATCAATATTTTAGAGGATAACGCAAGTTAAGTCTGGGATTGGTCTGGGATTTGACATCATCAGACTCATACTTTCGCACACTTCACATACTCGTTGAACAGATCCTGGGTTATTTTCTGGTTTGGATCACATAGTAATGTGGTACCACACTGAAGCATTCGATTAAACCAGATTTCGATCAATATTTTAGAGTATAACTCACGTTAGGTCTAGGTTAGGCCTGGGATTTTCACTGATCAGACTCATACTTTCGCATTCTTCACATACTTGTTGAACGGATCCTGGGTTTTTTCTGGTTCGGATCACGTAGTAATGTGGTACCACACTGAAACGGTCAATTAAACCTGGTTTCGATAAATATTTTAGAGGATAGCGCAAGTTAGGTCTGGGATAGGTCTGGGATTTGCCCTCATCAGACTCATACTTTCGCATTCTTCACATACTTGTTGAACAGATCCTGGGTTTTTTCTGGTTTGGATCACGTAGTAATGTGGGACCACACTGAAACAATCAATTAAACCTGGTCTTGATAAATATTTTAGAGGATAACGCATGTTAGGTCTGGCTTAGGACTAGGATTTGCCCTCATCAGGCTCATACTTTCGCATATTTCTCATACTTGATGGCTAGATCCTGGGCTGTTTCTGGATTGTATCACGTAGTAATGCGGTACCACACTGAAACAGTCGGTTAAACCAGGTTTCGATCAATATTTTAGTGGATAACGCATGTTAGGTCTAGGTTGGCACTGGGATTTTCACTCATCAGACTCATACTTTCGCATTCTTCACATACTTGTTGAACTGATCCTGGGTTTTTTCTGGTTTGGATCACGTAGTAATGCGGTACCACACTGAAACAGTCGATTAAACCTGGTTTCGATCAATATTTTAGAGGATAACGCATGTTAGGTCTAGGTTAGCCCTGGGATTTTCACTCATCAGACTCATACTTTCGCATTCTTCACATACTTGTTGAACTGATCCTCGGTTTTTTCTGGTTTGGATCACGTAGTAATGTGGTGCCACACTGAAACAGTCGACTAAACCTGGTCTCGATCAATATTTTAGAGAATAATTCATGTTAGGTCTAGGTTAGGTCTGGGATTTGCTCTCATCAGGCTCATTCTTTCGTATATTTCTCATACTTCATGGCTAGATCCTGGGCTATTTCTGGATTGGATCACGTAGTAAAGTGGTACCACACTGAAACATTCAATGAAACCTGGTCTGGATAAATATTTTAGAGGATAACGCATCTTAGGTCTGGGTTAGGTCTAAGATTTGCCCTCATCAGGCTCACAGTTTCGCGTTTTTCACATACTTGTTGAACAGATAATGGGTTTTTTCTGGTTTGGTTCACGTAGTAGTGTGATACCACACTGAAACAGTCGATTAAACCTGGCTTCGATCAATATTTTAGTGGATAACGCATGTTAGGTCTAGGTTAGCACTGGGATTTTCACTCATCAGACTCATACTTTCGCATTCTTCACATACTTGTTGAACTGATCCTGGGTTTTTTCTGGTTTGGATCACGTAGTAATGTGGTATCACACTGAAACAGTAGATTAAACCTGGTTTCGATCAATATTTTAGAGGATAACGCATGTTAGGTCTAGGTTAGCCCTGGGATTTTCACTCATCAGACTCATACTTTCGCATTGTTCACATACTTGTTGAACTGATCCTCGGTTTTTTCTGGTTTGGATCACGTAGTAATGTGGTACCACACTGAAACAGTCGATTAAACCTGGTCTCGATCAATATTTTAGAGAATAACTCATGTTAGGTCTAGGTTAGGCCTGGGATTTTCACTGATCAGACTCATACTTTCGCATTCTTCACATACTTGTTGAACGGATCCTGTGTTTTTTCTGGTTTGGATCACGTAGTGATGTGGTACCACACTGAAACAGTCGATTAAACCTGGTTTCGATCAAAATTTTAGAGGATAACGCAAGTTAGGTCTGGGATAGGTCTGGGATTTGACCTCATCAGACTCATACTTTCGCACACTTCAGATACTCGTTGAACAGATCCTGGGTTATTTTCTGGTTTGGATCACATACTAATGTGGTACCACACTGAAACAGTCGATTAAACCAGGTTTCGATCAATATTTTTGCAGATAACGCATGTTAGGTCTAGGTTAGGCCTGGGATTTTCACTGATCAGACTCATACTTTCGCATTCTTCACATACTTGTTGAACGGATCCTGTGTTTTTTCTGGTTTGGATCACGTAGTGATGTGGTACCACACTGAAACAGTCGATTAAACCTGGTTTCGATCAAAATTTTAGAGGATAACGCAAGTTAGGTCTGGGATAGGTCTGGGATTTGACCTCATCAGACTCATACTTTCGCACACTTCACATACTCCTTGAACAGATCCTGGATTATTATCTGGTTTGGATCACATAGTAATGTGGAACCACACTGAAACAGTCGATTAAACCTGGTTTCGATCAATATTTTAGAGGATAACGCAAGTTAGGTCTGGGATAGGTCTAGGATATGCCCTCATCAGGCTCTTACTGTCGCATATTTCTCATACTTCATGGCTAGATCCTGGGCTATTTCTGGATTGGATCCCGTAGTAAATTGGTACCACACTGAAACATTCAATGAACCTGGTCTGGATAAATATTTTAGAGGATAATGCATCTTAGGTCTGGGTTAGGTGTAAGATTTGCCCTTATCAGGCTCACAGTTTCGCGTTTTTCACATTCTTGATGAACAGATCCTGGGTTTTGTCTGGTTTAGATCACGAAGTAGTGTGGTACCACACTGAAACAGTCCATTAAACCTGGTTTCGCTCAATATTTTAGAGGATAACGCATGTTAGGTCTAGGTTAGGTCTGGGATTTGCTCTCATCAGGCTCATTCTTTCGCATATTTCTCATACTTGATGGCTAGATCCTGGGCTTTTTCTGGATTGCGTCACGTAGTAATGTAGTACCACACTGAAACAGTCAATGAAACCTGGTTTCCATCACTATTTTAGAGGACAACGCAAGTTAGGTGTAGGTAAGGCCTGAGATTTTCAGTGATCAGACTCATACTTTCGCATTCTTCACATACTTGTTGAACGGATCCTGGGTTTTTTCTGGTTTGGATCACGCAGTAATGAGGTACCACACTGAAACGGTCAACTAAACCTGGTTTCGATCAATATTTTAGAGGATAACACAAGTTAGGTCTGGGATAGGTCTGGGATTTGCCCTCATCAGGCTCATACTTTCGCGTTTTTCACATACTTGTTGAACAGATCATGGGTTTCTTCTGGTTTGGGACACGTAGTAATGTGGTACCACACTGAAACAGTCGATTAAACCTGGTTTCGATCAATATTTTAGAGGATAACGCAAGCTAGGTCTAGGTTAGGCCTGGGATTTTCACTGATCAGACTCATACTTTCGCATTCTTCACATACTTGTTGAACTGATCCTGGGTTTTTTCTGGTTTGCATCACGTAGTAGTGTGGTACCACACTGAAACAGTCGATTAAACCTGGTTTCGATCAATATTTTAGAGGATAACGCATGTTAGGTCTAGGTTAGCCCTGGGATTTTCACTCATCAGACACATACTTTCGCATTCTTCACATACTTGTTGAACAGATCCTGGGTTTTTTCTGGTTTGGAACACGTAGTAATGTGGTTCCACACTGAAACAGTCGATTAAACCAGGTTTCGATCAATATCTTAGAGTATAACTCATGTTAGGTCTAGGTTAGGCCTGGGATTTGCTCTCATCAGGCTCATTCTTTCGCATATTTCTCATACTTGACGGCTAGATCCTGGGCTTTTTCTGGATTGCATCACGTAGTAGTGAAGTACAACACTGAAACAGTCAATTAAACCTGGTTTCCATCAATATCTTAGAGGACAACGCAAGCTAGGTCTGGGATATGTCTGGGATTTGCCCTCATCAGACTCATACTTTCGCACACTTCACATACTCCTTGAACAGATCCTGGGTTATTTTCTGGTTTGGATCACATAGTAATGCGGTACCACACTGAAACAGCCGATTAAACCAGGTTTCGATCAATATTTTAGAGTATAACTCATGTTAGGTCTAGGTTAGCCCTGGGATTTTCACTCATCAGACTCATACTCTCGCATTCTTCACATACTTGTTGGACGGATCCTGGGTTTTTTCTGGTTTGGATCACGTAGTAGTGTGGTACCACACTGAAACAGTCGATTAAACCTGGTTTCGATCAAAATTTTAGAGGATAACGCAAGTTAGGTCTGGGATAGGTCTGGGATTTGATCTCATCAGACTCATACTTTCGCACACTTCACATACTCGTTGAACAGATCCTGGGTAATTTTCTGGTTTGGATCACATAGTAATGCGGTACCACACTGAAACAGTCGATTAAACCAGGTTTCGATCAATATTTTAGAGTATAACTCATGTTAGGTCTAGGTTAGGCCTGGGATTTTCACTCATCAGACTCATACTTTCGCATTCTTCACATACTTGTTGAACAGATCCTGGGTTTTTTCTGGTTTGGATCACGTAGTAGTGTGGTACCACACTGAAACAGTCGATTAAACCTGGTGTCCATCAAAATTTTAGAAGATAACTCATGTTAGGTCTAGGTTAGGCCTGGGATTTTCACTCATCAGACTCATACTTTCGCATTCTTCACATACTTGTTGAACAGATCCTGGGTTTTTTCTGGTTTGGATCACGTAGTAATGTGGGACCACACTGAAACAGTCAATTAAACCTGGTTTCGATCAATATTTTAGAGAATAATTCATGTTAGGTCTAGGTTAGGTCTGGGATTTGCTCTCATCAGGCTCATTCTTTCGCATATTTCTCATACTTGACGGCTAGATCCTGGGCTTTTTCTGGATTGCATCACGTAGTAGTGAAGTACAACACTGAAACAGTCAATTAAACCTGGTTTCCATCAATATCTTAGAAGGACAACGCAAGTTAGGTCTGGGATATGTCTGGGATTTGCCCTCATCAGACTCATACTTTCGCACACTTCACATACTCCTTGAACAGATCCTGGGTTATTTTCTGGTTTGGATCACGTAGTAATGTGGTACCACACTGAAACAGTCGATTAAACCTGGTTTTGATCAATATTTTAGAGAATAATTCATGTTAGGTCTAGGTTAGGTCTGGGATTTGCTCTCATCAGGCCCTTTCTTTCGCATATTTCTCATACATGTTGAACAGATCCTGGGCTGTTTCTGGATTGTATCACGTAGTAATGTGGTACCACGCTGAAACAGGCAATTAAACCTGGTTTCGATCAATATTTTAGAGGATAACGCAAGTTAGGTCTGGGATAGGTCTAGGATTTGCCCTCATCAGGCTCTTACTTTCGCATATTTCTCATACTTCATGGCTAGATCCTGGGCTATCTCTGGATTGGATTACGTAGTAATGTGGGACCACACTGAAACAGTCAATTAAACCTGGTTTCACTCAATATTTTAGAGAATAATTCATGTTAGGTCTACGTTTGGTCTGGGATTTGCTCTCATCAGGCTCATTCTTTCGCATATTTCTCATACTTGATGGCTAGATCCTGGGCTTTTTCTGGATTGCAACACGTAGTAATGAAGTACAACACTGAAACAGTCAATTAAACCTGGTTTCCATCAATATCTTAGAGGACAACGCAAGTTAGGTCTGGGATATGTCTGGGATTTGCCCTCATCAGGCTCATACTTTCGCGTTTTTCACATACTTGTTAAACAGATCCTGGGTTTTTTCTGGTTTGGATCACGTAGTAGTGTGGTACCACACTGAAACAGTCCATTAAACCTGGTTTGGATCAATATTTTAGGGGATAACGCATGTTAGGTCTAGGTTATGTCTGGGATTTTCACTCATCAGACTCATACTTTCGCATTCTTCACATACTTGTTGAACGGATCCTGGGTTTTTTCTGGTTTGGATCACGTAGTAATGTGGTACCACACTGAAACAGTCGATTAAACCTGGTTTCGATCAAAATTTTAGAGGATAACGCAAGTTAGGTCTGGGATACGTCTGGGATTTGACCTCATCAGACTCATACTTTCGCACACTTCACATACTCCTTGAACAGATCCTGGGTTATTTTCTGGTTTGGATCACATAGTAATGTGGTACCACACTGAAACAGTCGATTAAACCAGGTTTCGATCAATATTTTAGAGGATAACGCGTGTTAGGTCTAGGTTAGGCCTGGGATTTTCACTCGTCAGGCTCATACTTTCGCACACTTCACATACTCCTTGAACAGATCCTGGGTTATTTTCTGGTTTTGGATCACGTAGTAATGTGGTACCACACTGAAACAGTCGATTAAACCTGGGTTCGACCAATACTTTAGAGAATAATTCACGTTAGGTCTAGGTTAGGGCTGGGATTTGCTCTCATCAGGCCCTTTCTTTCGCATATTTCTCATACATGTTGAACAGATCCTGGGCTGTTTCTGGATTGTATCACGTAGTAATGTGGTACCACGCTCAAACAGGCAATTAATCCTGGTTTCGATCAATATTTTAGAGGATAACGCAAGTTAGGTCTGGGATAGGTCTAGGATTTGCCCTCATCAGGCTCCTACTTTCGCATATTTCTCATACTTCGTGGCTAGATCCTGGGCTATCTCTGGATTGGATCACGTAGTAAAGTGGTACCACACTGAAACATTCAATGAAACCTGGTCTGGATAAATATTTTAGAGGATAACGCATCTTAGGTCTGGGTTAGGTCTAAGATTTGCCCTCATCAGGCTCAGAGTTTCGCGTTTTTCACATTCTTGTTGAACAGATCCTGGGTTTTGTCTGGTTCGGATCACGAAGTAGTGTGGTACCAGACTGAAACAATCCATTAAACCTGGTTTCGCTCAATATTTTAGAGGATAACGCATGTTAGGCCTAGGTTAGGTCTTGGATTTGCTCTCATCAGGCTCATTCTTTCGCATATTTCTCATACTTGATGGCTAGATCCTGGGCTTTTTCTGGTTTGGATCACGTAGTAATGTGGTACCACACTGGAACAGTCGATTAAACCTGGTTTCGATCAAAATTTTAGAGGATAACGCAAGTTAGGTCTGGGATAGGTCTGGGATTTGACCTCATCAGACTCATACTTTCGCACACTTCACATACTCCTTGAACAGATCCTGGGTTATTTTCTGGTTTGGATCACATAGTAATGTGGAACCACACTGAAACAGTCGTTTAAACCAGGTTTCGATCAATATTATAGAGGATAACGCATGTTAGGTCTAGGTTAGGCCTGGGATTTTCACTCATCAGACTCATACTTTCGCATTCTTCAAATACTTGTTGAACGGATCCTGGGCTGTTTCTCGATTGTATCACGTAGTAATGTGGTACCACGCTGAAACAGTCAACTAAACCTGGTTTCGATCAATATTTTACAGGATAACGCAAGTTAGGTCTGGGATAGGTCTAGGATTTGCCCTCATCAGGCTCAGAGTTTCGCATTTTCCACATTCTTGTTGAACAGATCCTGGGTTTTGTCTGGTTCGGATCACGAAGTAGTGTGGTACCACACTGAAACAATCCATTAAACCTGGTTTCGCTCAATATTTTAGAGGATAACGCATGTTAGGTCTAGGTTAGGTCTGGGATTTGCTCTCATCAGGCTCATTCTTTCGCATATTTCCCATACTTGATGGCTAGATCCTGGGCTTTTTCTGGATTGCGTCACGTAGTAATGTAGTACCACACTGAAACAGTCAATGAAACCTGGTTTCCATCACTATTTTAGGGGACAACGCAAGTTAGGTGTAGGTAAGGCCTGAGATTTTCACTGATCAGTCGCATACTTTCGCATTCTTACCATACTTGTTGAACGGATCCTGGGTTTTTTCTGGTTTGGATCACGTAGTAATGAGGTACCACACTGAAACGGTCAATTAAACCTGGTTTCGATCAATATTTGAGAGGATAACGCAAGTTAGGTCTGGGATAGGTCTGGGATTTGCCCTCATCAGGCTCATACTTTCGCGTTTTTCACATACTTGTTGAACAGATCATGGGTTTTTTTCTCGTTTGGATCACGTAGTAATGTGGTACCACACTGAAACAGTCGATTAAACCTGGTTTCGATCAATATTTCAGAGGATAACGCATGTTAGGTCTAGGTTAGCCCTGGGATTTTCACTCATCAGACTCATACTTTCGCATTCTTCACATACTTGTTGAACGGATCCTGGGTTTTTTCTGGTTTGGATCACGTAGTAATGTGGGACCACACTGAAACAGTCAATTAAACCTGGTTTCGATCAATATTTTAGAGAATAATTCATGGTAGGTCTAGGTTAGGTCTGGGATTTGCACTCATCAGGCTCATTCTTTCGCATATTTCTCATACTTGATGGCTAGATCCTGGGCTTTTTCTGGATTGCATCACGTAGTAATGTAGTACCACACTGAAGCAGTCAATGAAACCTGGTTTCCATCACTATTTTAGAGGACAACGCAAGGTAGGTCTAGGTAAGGCCTGAGATTTTCACTGATCAGACTCATACTTTCGCATTCTTCACATACTTGTTGAACGGATCCGGGGTTTTTTCTGGTTTGGATCACGTAGTAATGTGGTACCACACTGAAACAGTCGATTAAACCTGGTTTCGATCAATATTTTAGAGAATAATTCATGTTAGGTCTAGGTTAGGTCTGGGATTTGCTCTCATTAGGCTCATTCTTTCGCATGTTTCTCATACTTGATGGCTAGATCCTGGGCTTTTTCTGGATTGCATCGCGTAGTAATGAAGTACAACACTGAAGCAGTCAATTAAACCTGGCTTCCATCAATATCTTAGAGGACAACGCAAGTTAGGTCTGGGATATGTCTGGGATTTGCCCTCATCAGGCTCATACTTTCGCATATTTCTCATACTTCATGGCTAGATCCTGGGCTATTTCTGGATTGGATCACGTAGTAAAGTGGTACCACACTGAAACATTCAATGAAACCTGGTCTGGATAAATATTTTAGAGGATAACGCATCTTAGGTCTGGGTTAGGTCTAAGATTTGCCCTCATCAGGCCCACAGTTTCGCGTTTTTCACATTCTTGTTGAACAGATCCCGGGTTTTGTCTGGTTTGGATCACGTAGTAATGAGGTACCACACTGAAACGGTCAATTAAACCTAGTTTCGATCAATATTTTAGAGGATAACGCATGTTAGGTCTGGGATAGGTCTGGGATTTGACCTCATCAGACTCATACTTTCGCACACTTCACATACTCCTTGAACAGATCCTGGGTTATTTTCTGGTTTGGATCACATAGTAATGTGGTACCACACTGAAACAGTCGATTAAACCAGGTTTGGATCAATATTTTTGAGGATAACGCATGTTAGGTCTAGGTTAGGCCTGGGATTTTCACTCATCAGACTCATACTTTCGCATTCTTCACATACTTGTTGAACGGATCCTGGGTTTTTTCTGGTTTAGATCACGAAGTAATGTGGGACCACACTGAAACAGACAATTAAACCTGGTTTCGCTCAATATTTTAGAGGATAACGCATGTTAGGTCTAGGTTAGGTCTGGGATTTGCTCTCATCAGGCTCATTCTTTCGCATATTTCTCATACTTGATGGCTAGATCCTGGGCTTTTTCTGGATTGCATCAGGTAGTAATGAAGTACAGCACTGAAACAGTCAATTAAACCTGGTTTCGATCAATATTTTAGAGAATAATTCATGTTAGGTCTAGGTTAGGTCTGGGATTTGCTCTCATCCGGCTCATTCTTTCGCATATTTCTCATACTTCATGGCTAGATCCTGGGCTGTTTCAGGATTGTATCACGTAGTAATGTGGTACCACACTGAAACATTCAGTTAAACCTGGTCTTGATAAATATTTTTGAGGATAACGCATGTTAGGTCTGGGTTAGGTCTAGGATTTGCCGTCATCAGGCTCATACTTTCGCATATTTCTTATACTTCATGGATAGATCCTGGGCTATTTTCTGGTTTGGATCACATAGTAATGTGGTACCACACTGAAACAGTCGATTAAACCAGGTTTCGATCAATATTGTTGAGGATAACGCATGTTAGGTCTAGGTTAGGCCTGGGATTTTCACACATCAGACTCAATCTTTCGCATTCTTCACATACTTGTTGAACGGATCCTGGGTTTTTTGTGGTTTGGATCACGTAGTAATGTGGGACCACACTGAAACAATCAATTAAACCTGGTCTTGATAAATATTTTAGAGGATAACGCATGTTAGGTCTGGGTTAGGTCTAGGATTTGCTCTCGTCAGGCTCATACTTTCGCATATTTCTCATACCTCATGGCTAGATCCTGGGCTATTTCTGGATTGGATCACGTAGTAATGTGGTACCACACTGAAACAGTCAATTAAACCTGGTTTCGATCAATATTTTAGAGGATAACGCAAGTTAGGTCTGGGATCGGTCTGCGATTTGCCCTCATCAGGCTCATACTTTCGCGTTTTTCACATACTGGTTGAACAGATCCTGGGTTTTTTGCTGGTTTGGATCACGTAGTAGTGTGGTACCACACTGAAACTGTCCATTAAACCTGGTTTCGATCAATATTTTTCAGGATAACGCATGTTAGGTCTAGGTTAGGCCGAGCATTTTCACTCATCAGACTCATACTTTCGCATTATTCACATACTTGTTGAACGGATCCTGGGGTTTTACTGGTTTGGATCACGTAGTAATGTGGTACCACACTGAAACAGTCAATTAAACCTGGTTTCGATCAATATTTTAGGGAATAATCCATGTTAGGTCTAGGTTAGGTCTGGGATTTGCTCTCATCAGGCTCATTCTTTCGCATATTTCTCATACTTGATGGCTAGATACTGGGGTTTCTGGATTGCATCACGTAGTAATGAAGTACAACACTGAAACAGTCAATTAAACCAAGTTTCCATCAATATTTTAGAGGACAACCCATGTTAGGTCTAGGTTAGGCCTGGGATTTGCCCTCATCAGGGTCATACTTTCGCAGTTTTAACATACATGTTGACCTGATCGAGGGTTTTTTCTCCTTTGGATCACGTAGGAAGGTGGTATCACACTGAAGCTGTCCATTAAACCTGGTTTGAATCAATATTTTAGAGGATAACGCATGTTAGGTTTGGGTTAGGTCTAGGATTTGCCCTCGTCAGGCTCATACTTTCGCATATTTCTCATACTTCATGGCTAGATCCTGGGCTGTTTCAGCATTGTATCACGTAGTAACGTGGTACCACGCTGAAACAGTCAATTAAACCTGGTTTCGATCAATATTTTAGAGGATAACGCAAGTCAGGTCTGGGATAGGTCTGGGATTCGCCCTCATCAGGCTCATACTTTCGCGTTTTTCACATACTTGTTGAACTGATCCTGGGTTTTTTCTGGTTTGGTTCACGTAGTAATGTGGTACCACACTGAAACAGTCCATTAAACCTGGTTTCGCTCAATATTTTAGAAGATAACGCATGTTAGGTCTAGGTTAGGCCTGGGATTTGCCCTCATCAGGGTCATACTTTCGCAGTTTTAACATGCATGTTGACCTGATCGAGGGTTTTTTCTGCTTTGGAGCACGTAGTATAGTGGTACCACACTGAAACAGTCCATTAAACCTGGTTTGGATCAATATTTTAGGGGATAACGCATGTTAGGTCTACGCTAGGCCTGGGATTTTCACTCATCAGACTCATACTTTCGCATTCTTCACATACTTGTTGAACGGATCTTGGGTTTTTTCTGGTTTGGATCACATAGTAATGTGGTACCACACTGAAACAGTCCATTAAACCTGGTTTGGATCAATATTTTAGGGGATAACGCATGTTAGGTCTCCGCTAGGCCTGGGATTTTCACTCATCAGACTCATACTTTCGCATTCTTCACATACTTGTTGAACGGATCTTGGGTTTTTTCTGGTTTGGATCACATAGTAATGTGGTACCACACTGAAACAGTCCATTAAACCTGGTTTGGATCAATATTTTAGTGGATAACGCATGTTAGGTCTACGCTAGGCCTGGGATTTTCACTCATCATACTTTCGCATTCTTCACATACTTGTTGAACGGATCCTGGGTTTTTTCTGGTTTGGATCACGTAGTAATGTGGGACCACACTGAAACAGTCAATTAAACCTGGTTTCGATCAATATTTTAGAGAATAATTCATGTTAGGTCTAGGTTAGGTCTGGGATTTGCTCTCATCAGGCTCTTTCTTTCGCATGTTTCTCATGCATGTTGAACAGATCCTGGGCTGTTTCTGGATTGTATCACGTAGTAATGTGGTACCACGCTGAAACAGGCAATTAAACCTGGTTTCGATCAATATTTTAGAGGATAACGCAAGTTAGGTCTGGGATAGGTCTAGGATTTGCCCTCATCAGGCTTTTACTTTCGCATATTTCTCATACTTCATGGCTAGATCCTGGGCTATTTCTGGATTGGATCACGTAGTAAAGTGGTACCACACTGAAACATTCAATGAAACCTGGTCTGGATAAATATTTTAGAGGATAACGCATCTTAGGTCTGGGTTAGGTCTAAGATTTGCCCTCATCAGGCTCACATTTTCGCGTTTTTCACATTCTTGTTGAACAGATCCTGGGTTTTGTCTGGTTTGGATCACGAAGTAGTGTGGTACCACACTGAAACTGTCCATTAAACCTGGTTTCCATCACTATTTTAGAGGACAACGCAAGTTAGGTGTAGGTAAGGCCTGAGATTTTCACTGATCAGACTCATACTTTCGCATTCTTCACATACTTGTTGAACGGATCCTGGGTTTTTTCTGGTTAGGATCACGTAGTAATGAGGTACCACACTGAAACGGTCAATTAAACCTGGTTTCGCTCAATATTTTAGAGGATAACGCATGTTAGGTCTAGGTTAGGTTTGGGATTTGCTCTCATCAGGCTCATTCTTTCGCATATTTCTCATACTTGATGGCTAGATCCTGGGCTTTTCTGGATTGCATCACGTAGTAATGTAGTACCACACTGAAACAGTCAATGAAACCTGGTTTCCATCACTATTTTAGAGGACAACGCAAGTTAGGTGTAGGTAAGGCCTGAGATCTTCACTGATCAGACTCATACTTTCGCATTCTTCACATTCTTGTTGAACGGATCCTGGGTTTTTTCTGGTTTGGATCACGTAGTAATGAGGTACCACACTGAAACGGTCAATTAAACCTGGTTTCGATCAATATTTTAGAGGATAACGCAAGTTAGGTCTAGGTTAGCCCTGGGATTTTCACTCATCAGACACATACTTTCGCATTCTACAGATACTTGTTGAACTGATCCTGGGTTTTTTCTGGTTTGGATCACGTAGTAATGTGGTACCACACTGAAACAGTCGATTAAACCTGGTTTCGATCAATATTTTAGAGGATAACGCATGTTAGGTCTAGGTTAGCCCTGGGACTTTCACTCATCAGACTCATACTTTCGCATTCTCCACTTACTTGTTGAACAGATCCTGGGTTTTTTCTGGTTTGGATCACGTAGTAATGTGGTACCACACTGAAACAGTCGATTAAACCTAGTTTCGATCAATATTTTAGAGGATAACGCAAGTTAGGTCTGGGATAGGTCTGGGATTTGACCTCATCAGACTCATACTTTCGCACACTTCACATACTCCTTGAACAGATCCTGGGTTATTTTCTGGTTTGGATCACATAGTAATGTGGTACCACACTGAAACAGTCGATTAAACCAGGTTTCGATCAATATTATTGAGGATAACGCATGTTAGGTCTAGGTTAGGCCTGGGATTTTCACTCATCAGACTCATACTTTCGCATTCTTCACATACTTGTTGAACGGATCCTGGGTTTTTTCTGGTTTGGATCACGAAGTAATGTGGGACCACACTGAAACAGTCAATTAAACCTGGTTTCGATCAATATTTTAGAGAATAATTCATGTTAGGTCTAGGTTAGGTCTGGGATTTGCTCTCATCAGGCACATTCTTTCGCATATTTCTCATACTTGATGGCTAGATCCTGGGCTTTTTCTGGATTGCATCACGTAGTAATGAAGTACAGCACTGAAACAGTCAATTAAACCTGGTTCCGATCAATATTTTAGAGAATAATTCATGTTAGGTCTAGGTTAGGTCTAAGATTTGCCCTCATCAGGCTCACATTTTCGCGTTTTTCACATTCTTGTTGAACAGATCCTGGGTTTTTTCTGGTTGGGGTCACGTAGTAATGAGGTACCACACTGAAACGGTCAATTAAACCTGGTTTCCATCACTATTTTAGAGGACAACGCAAGTTAGGTGTAGGTAAGGCCTGAGATTTTCACTGATCAGACTCATACTTTCGCATTCTTCACATACTTGTTGAACGGATCCTGGGTTTTTTCTGGTTTGGATCACGTAGTAATGAGGTACCACACTGAAACGGTCAATTAAACCTGGTTTCGATCAATATTTTAGAGGATAACGCAAGTTAGGTCTGGGATAGGTCTGGGATTTGCCCTCATCAGGCTCATACTTTCGCGTTTTTCACATACTTGTTAAACAGATCCTGGGTTTTTTCTGGTTTGGATCACGTAGTAGTGTGGTACCACACTGAAACAGTCGATTAAACCTGGTTTGGATCAATATTTTAGGGGATAACGCATGTTAGGTCTGGGATAGGTCTGGGATTTGACCTCATCAGGCTCCTACTTTCGCATATTTCTCATACTTCATGGCTAGATCCTGGGCTATCTCTGGATTGGATCACGTAGTAAAGTGGTACCACACTGACACATTCAATGAAACCTGGTCTGGATAAATATTTTAGAGGATAACGCATCTTAGGTCTGGGTTAGGTCTAAGATTTGCCCTCATCAGGCTCATAGTTTCGCGTTTTTCACATTCTTGTTGAACAGATCCTGGGTTTTGTCTGGTTTGGATCACATAGTAATGTGGTACCACACTGAAACAGTCGATTAAACCAGGTTTCGATCAATATTTTAGGAGATAACGCGTGTTAGGTCTAGGTTAGGCCTGGGATTTTCACTCATCAGACTCATACTTTCGCATTCTTCACATACTTGTTGAACGGATCCTGGGTTTTTTCTGGTTTGGATCACGTAGTAATGTGGGACCACACTGAAACAGTCAATTAAACCTGGTTTCGATCAATATTTTAGAGAATAATTCATGTTAGGTCTAGGTTAGGTCTGGGATTTGCTCTCATCAGGCTCTTTCTTTCGCATATTTCTCATGCATGTTGAACAGATCCTGGGCTGTTTCTGGATTGTATCACGTAGTAATGTGGTACCACGCTGAAACAGGCAATTAAACCTGGTTTCGATCAATATTTTAGAGGATAACGCAAGTTAGGTCTGGGATAGGTCTAGGATTTGCCCTCATCAGGCTTTTACTTTCGCATATTTCTCATACTTCATGGCTAGATCCTGGGCTATTTCTGGATTGGATCACGTAGTAAAGTGGTACCACACTGAAACATTCAATGAAACCTGGTCTGGATAAATATTTTAGAGGATAACGCATCTTAGGTCTGGGTTAGGTCTAAGATTTGCCCTCATCAGGCTCACATTTTCGCGTTTTTCACATTCTTGTTGAACAGATCCTGGGTTTTGTCTGGTTTGGATCACGAAGTAGTGTGGTACCACACTGAAACAGTCCATTAAACCTGGTTTCCATCACTATTTTAGAGGACAACGCAAGTTAGGTGTAGGTAAGGCCTGAGATTTTCACTGATCAGACTCATACTTTCGCATTCTTCACATACTTGTTGAACGGATCCTGGGTTTTTTCTGGTTAGGATCACGTAGTAATGAGGTACCACACTGAAACGGTCAATTAAACCTGGTTTCGCTCAATATTTTAGAGGATAACGCATGTTAGGTCTAGGTTAGGTTTGGGATTTGCTCTCATCAGGCTCATTCTTTCGCATATTTCTCATACTTGATGGCTAGATCCTGGGCTTTTCTGGATTGCATCACGTAGTAATGTAGTACCACACTGAAACAGTCAATGAAACCTGGTTTCCATCACTATTTTAGAGGACAACGCAAGTTAGGTGTAGGTAAGGCCTGAGATCTTCACTGATCAGACTCATACTTTCGCATTCTTCACATTCTTGTTGAACGGATCCTGGGTTTTTTCTGGTTTGGATCACGTAGTAATGAGGTACCACACTGAAACGGTCAATTAAACCTGGTTTCGATCAATATTTTAGAGGATAACGCAAGTTAGGTCTAGGTTAGCCCTGGGATTTTCACTCATCAGACACATACTTTCGCATTCTACAGATACTTGTTGAACTGATCCTGGGTTTTTTCTGGTTTGGATCACGTAGTAATGTGGTACCACACTGAAACAGTCGATCAAACCTGGTTTCGATCAATATTTTAGAGGATAACGCATGTTAGGTCTAGGTTAGCCCTGGGACTTTCACTCATCAGACTCATACTTTCGCATTCTCCACTTACTTGTTGAACAGATCCTGGGTTTTTTCTGGTTTGGATCACGTAGTAATGTGGTACCACACTGAAACAGTCGATTAAACCTAGTTTCGATCAATATTTTAGAGGATAACGCAAGTTAGGTCTGGGATAGGTCTGGGATTTGACCTCATCAGACTCATACTTTCGCACACTTCACATACTCCTTGAACAGATCCTGGGTTATTTTCTGGTTTGGATCACATAGTAATGTGGTACCACACTGAAACAGTCGATTAAACCAGGTTTCGATCAATATTTTTGAGGATAACGCATGTTAGGTCTAGGTTAGGCCTGGGATTTTCACTCATCAGACTCATACTTTCGCATTCTTCACATACTTGTTGAACGGATCCTGGGTTTTTTCTGGTTTGGATCACGAAGTAATGTGGGACCACACTGAAACAGTCAATTAAACCTGGTTTCGATCAATATTTTAGAGAATAATTCATGTTAGGTCTAGGTTAGGTCTGGGATTTGCTCTCATCAGGCACATTCTTTCGCATATTTCTCATACTTGATGGCTAGATCCTGGGCTTTTTCTGGATTGCATCACGTAGTAATGAAGTACAGCACTGAAACAGTCAATTAAACCTGGTTCCGATCAATATTTTAGAGAATAATTCATGTTAGGTCTAGGTTAGGTCTAAGATTTGCCCTCATCAGGCTCACATTTTCGCGTTTTTCACATTCTTGTTGAACAGATCCTGGGTTTTTTCTGGTTGGGGTCACGTAGTAATGAGGTACCACACTGAAACGGTCAATTAAACCTGGTTTCCATCACTATTTTAGAGGACAACGCAAGTTAGGTGTAGGTAAGGCCTGAGATTTTCACTGATCAGACTCATACTTTCGCATTCTTCACATACTTGTTGAACGGATCCTGGGTTTTTTCTGGTTTGGATCACGTAGTAATGAGGTACCACACTGAAACTGTCAATTAAACCTGGTTTCGATCAATATTTTAGAGGATAACGCAAGTTAGGTCTGGGATAGGTCTGGGATTTGCCCTCATCAGGCTCATACTTTCGCGTTTTTCACATACTTGTTAAACAGATCCTGGGTTTTTTCTGGTTTGGATCACGTAGTAGTGTGGTACCACACTGAAACAGTCGATTAAACCTGGTTTGGATCAATATTTTAGGGGATAACGCATGTTAGGTCTGGGATAGGTCTGGGATTTGACCTCATCAGGCTCCTGCTTTCGCATATTTCTCATACTTCATGGCTAGATCCTGGGCTATCTCTGGATTGGATCACGTAGTAAAGTGGTACCACACTGACACATTCAATGAAACCTGGTCTGGATAAATATTTTAGAGGATAACGCATCTTAGGTCTGGGTTAGGTCTAAGATTTGCCCTCATCAGGCTCATAGTTTCGCGTTTTTCACATTCTTGTTGAACAGATCCTGGGTTTTGTCTGGTTTGGATCACATAGTAATGTGGTACCACACTGAAACAGTCGATTAAACCAGGTTTCGATCAATATTTTAGAAGATAACGCGTGTTCAGGTCTAGGTTAGGCCTGGGATTTTCACTCATCAGACTCATACTTTCGCATTCTTCACATACTTGTTGAACGGATCCTGGGTTTTTTCTGGTTTGGATCACGTAGTAATGTGGGACCACACTGAAACAGTCAATTAAACCTGGTTTCGATCAATATTTTAGAGAATAATTCATGTTAGGTCTAGGTTAGGTCTGGGATTTGCTCTCATCAGGCTCTTTCTTTCGCATATTTCTCATGCATGTTGAACAGATCCTGGGCTGTTTCTGGATTGTATCACGTAGTAATGTGGTACCACGCTGAAACAGGCAATTAAACCTGGTTTCGATCAATATTTTAGAGGATAACGCAAGTTAGGTCTGGGATAGGTCTAGGATTTGCCCTCATCAGGCTTTTACTTTCGCATATTTCTCATACTTCATGGCTAGATCCTGGGCTATTTCTGGATTGGATCACGTAGTAAAGTGGTACCACACTGAAACATTCAATGAAACCTGGTCTGGATAAATATTTTAGAGGATAACGCATCTTAGGTCTGGGTTAGGTCTAAGATTTGCCCTCATCAGGCTCACATTTTCGCGTTTTTCACATTCTTGTTGAACAGATCCTGGGTTTTGTCTGGTTTGGATCACGAAGTAGTGTGGTACCACACTGAAACAGTCCATTAAACCTGGTTTCCATCACTATTTTAGAGGACAACGCAAGTTAGGTGTAGGTAAGGCCTGAGATTTTCACTGATCAGACTCATACTTTCGCATTCTTCACATACTTGTTGAACGGATCCTGGGTTTTTTCTGGTTAGGATCACGTAGTAATGAGGTACCACACTGAAACGGTCAATTAAACCTGGTTTCGCTCAATATTTTAGAGGATAACGCATGTTAGGTCTTGGTTAGGTTTGGGATTTGCTCTCATCAGGCTCATTCTTTCGCATATTTCTCATACTTGATGGCTAGATCCTGGGCTTTTCTGGATTGCATCACGTAGTAATGTAGTACCACACTGAAACAGTCAATGAAACCTGGTTTCCATCACTATTTTAGAGGACAACGCAAGTTAGGTGTAGGTAAGGCCTGAGATCTTCACTGATCAGACTCATACTTTCGCATTCTTCACATTCTTGTTGAACGGATCCTGGGTTTTTTCTGGTTTGGATCACGTAGTAATGAGGTACCACACTGAAACGGTCAATTAAACCTGGTTTCGATCAATATTTTAGAGGATAACGCAAGTTAGGTGTAGGTTAGCCCTGGGATTTTCACTCATCAGACACATACTTTCGCATTCTACAGATACTTGTTGAACTGATCCTGGGTTTTTTCTGGTTTGGATCACGTAGTAATGTGGTACCACACTGAAACAGTCGATTAAACCTGGTTTCGATCAATATTTTAGAGGATAACGCATGTTAGGTCTAGGTTAGCCCTGGGACTTTCACTCATCAGACTCATACTTTCGCATTCTCCACTTACTTGTTGAACAGATCCTGGGTTTTTTCTGGTTTGGATCACGTAGTAATGTGGTACCACACTGAAACAGTCGATTAAACCTAGTTTCGATGAATATTTTAGAGGATAACGCAAGTTAGGTCTGGGATAGGTCTAGGATTTGCCCTCATCAGGCTCATACTTTCGCATATTTCTCATACTTCATGGCTAGATCCTGGGCTATTTCTGGATTGGATCACGTAGTAATGTGGTACCACACTGAAACAGTCAATTAAACCTGGTTTCCATCAATATTTTAGAGGACAACGCATGTTTGGTCTAGGTTAGGCCTGGGATTTGCCCTCATCAGGGGCATTCTTTCGCAGTTTTAACATACATGTCGACCTGATCGAGGGTTTTTTCTGCTTTGGATCACGTAGTAAAGTGGTGCCACACTGAAACAGTCCATTAAACCTGGTTTGGATCAATATTTTAGAGGATAACGCATGTTAGGTCTAGGTTAGCCCTGGGATTATCACTCATCAGACTCATACCTTCGCATTCTTCACATACTTGTTGAACGGATCCTGGGTTTTTTCTGGTTTGGTTCACGTAGTAATGTGGTACCACACTGAAACATTCAATTAAACCTGATCTTGATAAATATTTGAGAGGATAACGCATGTTAGGTTTGGGTTAAGTCTAGGATTTGCCCTCATCAGGCTCATACTTTCGCATATTTCTCATACTTGATGGCTAGATCCTGGGCTGTTTCTACATTGTATCACGTAGTAATGTGGTACCACGCTGAAACAGTCAATTAAACCTGGTTTCGATCAATATTTTAGAGGATAACGCAAGTTAGGTCTGGGATAGGTCTGGGATTCGCCCTCATCAGACTCATACTTTCGCGTTTTTCACATACTTGTTGACCTGATCGAGGGTTTTTTCTGCTTTGGATCACGTAGTAAAGTGGTACCACACTGAAACAGTCCATTAAACCTGGTTTGGATCAATATTTTAGAGGATAACGCATGTCAGGTCTAGGTTAGCCCTGGGATTATCACTCATCAGACTCATACCTTCGCATTCTTCACATACTTGTTGAACGGATCCTGGGTTTCTTCTGGTTTGGTTCACGTAGTAATGTGGTACCACACTAAAACATTCAATTAAACCTGGTCTTGATAAATATTTTAGAGGATAACGCATGTTAGGTCTGGGTTAGGTCTGGGATTTGCCCTCATCAGACTCATACTCTCGCATTCTTCACATACTTGTTGAACTGATCCTGGGTTTTTGCTGGTTTGGATCACGTAGTAATGTGGTACCACACTGAAACAGTCGATTAAACCTGGTTTCGATCAATATTTTAGAGGATAACGCAAGTTAGGTCTGGGATAGGGCTGGGATTTGCCCTCATCAGGGTCAAATTTTCGCATTTTTCTCATACTTGTTGAACAGATCCTGGAACTTTTTCTGGTTTGGATCACGTAGTAACGTGGTACCACACTAAAACATTCAATTAAACCTGGTCTTGATAAATATTTTAGAGGATAACGCATGTTAGGTCTGGGTTAGGTCTAGGATTTGCCCTCATCAGGCTTATACTTTCGCATATTTCTCATACTTCATGGCTAGATCCTTTGCTTTTTCTGGATTGTATCACGTAGTAATGTACAACACTGAAACAGTCAATTAAACCTGGTTTCCATCAATATCTTAGAGGACAACGCAAGTTAGGTCTGGCATAGGTCTGGGATTTGCCCTCATCAGGCTCATACTTTCGCGTTTTTCACATACTTGTTGAACAGATCCTGGGTTTTTTCTGGTTTGTATCACGTAGTAGTGTGGTACCACACTGAAACAGTCGATTAAACCTGGTTTCGATCAATATTTTAGAGGATAACGCAAGTTAGGTCTGGGATAGGTCTGGGATTTGACCTCATCAGACTCATACTTTCGCACACTTCACATACTCGTTGAACAGATCCTGGGTTATTTTCTGGTTTGGATCAGGTAGTAATGTGGTACCACACTAAAACATTCAATTAAACCTGGTCTTGATAAATATTTTAGAGGATAACGCATGTTAGGTCTGGGTTAGGTCTAGGATTTGCCCTCATCAGGCTCATTCTTTCGCATATTTCTCAAACTTGATGGCTAGATCCTGGGCTTTTTCTCGATTGCATCACGTAGTAATGTGGTACCACACTAAAACATTCAATTAAACCTGGTCTTGATAAATATTTTAGAGGATAACGCATGTTAGGTCTGGGTTAGGTCTTGGATTTGCCCCCATCAGGCTCATACTTTTGCATATTTCTCATATTTCATGGCTAGATCCTTTGCTTTTTCTGGATTGTATCACGTAGTAATGAAGTACAACACTGAAACAGTCAATTAAACCTGGTTTCCATCAATATCTTAGAGGACAACGCAAGTTAGGTCTGGGATAGGTCTGGGACTTGCCCTCATCAGGCTCATACTTTCGCGTTTTTCACATACTTTTTGAACAGATCCTGGGCTTTTTCTGGATTGCATCACGTAGTAATGAAGTACAACACTGAAACAGTAAATTAAACCTGGTTTCCATCAATATCTTAGAGGACAACGCAAGTTAGGTCTGGCATAGGTCTGGGATTTGCCCTCATCAGGCTCATACTTTCGCGTTTTTCACATACTTGTTGAACAGGTCCTGGGTTTTTTCTGGTTTGGGTCACGTAGTAATGTAGTACCACTCTGAAACAGTCGATTAATCCAGGTTTCGATCAATATTTTTGAGGATAACGCATGTTAGGTCCACGTTAGGTCTGGGATTTTCACTCATCAGACTCATACTTTCGCATTCTTCACATACTTGTTGAACGGATCCAAGGTTTTTTCTGGTTTGGATCACGCAGTAATGTGGGACCACACTGAAACAATCAATTGAACCTGGTCTTGATAAATATTTTAGAGGATAACGCAAGTTTGGTCTGGGATAGGTCTGGGATTTGCCCTCATCAGGCTCATACTTTCGCATATTTCTCATACTTCATGGCTAGATCCTGGGCTGTTTCTGGATTGTATCACGTACTAATGTGGTACCACGCTGAAACAGTCAATTAATCCTGGTTTCGATCAATATTTTAGAGGATAACGCATGTTAGGTTTGGGTTAGGTCTAGGATTTGCCCTCATCAGGCTCATACATTCGCATATTTCTCATACTTCATGGCTAGATCCTGGGCTGTTTCTGGATTGTATCACGTAGTAATGTGGTACCACGCTGAAACAGTCAATTAATCCTGGTTTCGATCACTATTTTAGACGATAACGCATGTTAGGTCTGGGTTAGGTCTAGGATTTGCCCTCATCAGGCTCATACTTTCGCGTTTTTCACATACTTGTTGAAGAGGTCGTGGGTTTTTTCTGGTTTGGATCACGTAGTAATGTGGTACCACACTGAAGCAGTCCATTAAACCTGGTTTCGATCAATATTTTAGAGAATAATCCATGTTAGTTCTAGGTTAGGTCTGGGATTTGCTCTCATCAGGCTCATTCTTTCGCATATTTCTCATACTTGATGGCTAGATCCTGGGCTTTTTCTGGATTGCATCACGTAGTAATGAAGTACAACACTGAAACAGTCAATTAAACCTGTTTTCCATCAATATTTTAGAGGACAACGCAAGTTAGACCTGGGATAGGTCTGGGATTCGCCCTCATCAGGCTCATACTTTCGCGTTTTTCACATACTTGTTGAACTGATCCTGGGGTTTTTCTGGTTTGGATCACGTAGTGAAGTGGTACCACACTGAAGCAGTCCATTAAACCTGGTTTCGATCAATATTTTAGAGGATAACGCATGTTAGGTTTGGGTTAGGTCTAGGATTTGCCCTCATCAGGCTCATACTTTCGCATATTTCTCATACTTCATGGCTAGATCCTGGGCTGTTTCTGGATTGTATCACGTACTAATGTGGTACCACGCTGAAACAGTCAATTAATCCTGGTTTCGATCAATATTTTAGAGGATAACGCAAGTTTGGTCTGGGATAGGTCTGGGATTTGCCCTCATCAGGCTCATACTTTCGCGTTTTGCACATACTTGTTGAACAGGTCCTGGGTTTTTTCTGGTTTGGGTCACGTAGTAATGTAGTACCACTCTGAAACAGTCGATTAATCCAGGTTTCGATCAATATTTTTGAGGATAACGCATGTTAGGTCCAGGTTAGGTCTGGGATTTTCACTCATCAGACTCATACTTTCGCATTCTTCACATACTTGTTGAACGGATCCAAGGTTTTTTCTGGTTTGGATCACGCAGTAATGTGGGACCACACTGAAACAATCAATTGAACCTGGTCTTGATAAATATTTTAGAGGATAACGCAAGTTTGGTCTGGGATAGGTCTGGGATTTGCCCTCATCAGGCTCATACTTTCGCGTATTTCACATACTTCATGGCTAGATCCTGGGCTGTTTCTGGATTGTATCACGTAGTAATGTGGTACCACGCTGAAACAGTCAATTAAACCTGGTTTCGATCAATATTTTAGAGGATAACGCAAGTTTGGTCTGGGATAGGTCTGGGATTCGCCCTCATCAGGCTCATACTTTCGCGTTTTTCACATACTTGTTGAACTGATCCTGGGGTTTTTCTGGTTTGGATCACGTAGTGAAGTGGTACCACACTGAAGCAGTCCATTAAACCTGGTTTCGATCAATATTTTAGAGGATAACGCATGTTAGGTTTGGGTTAGGTCTAGGATTTGCCCTCATCAGGCTCATACTTTCGCATATTTCTCATACTTCATGGCTAGATCCTGGGCTGTTTCTGGATTGTATCACGTACTAATGTGGTACCACGCTGAAACAGTCAATTAAACCTGGTTTCGATCAATATTTTAGAGGATAACGCAAGTTTGGTCTGGGATAGGTCTGGGATTCGCCCTCATCAGGCTCATACTTTCGCGTTTTTCACATACTTGTTGAACTGATCCTGGGGTTTTTCTGGTTTGGATCACGTAGTGAAGTGGTACCACACTGAAGCAGTCCATTAAACCTGGTTTCGATCAATATTTTAGAGGATAACGCATGTTAGGTTTGGGTTAGGTCTAGGATTTGCCCTCATCAGGCTCATACTTTCGCATATTTCTCATACTTCATGGCTAGATCCTGGGCTGTTTCTGGATTGTATCACGTACTAATGTGGTACCACGCTGAAACAGTCAATTAATCCTGGTTTCGATCAATATTTTAGAGGATAACGCAAGTTAGGTCTGGGATAGGTCTGGGATTCGCCCTCATCAGGCTCATACTTTCGCGTTTTTCACATACTTGTTGAACTGATCCTGGGTTTTTTCTGGTTTGGATCACGTAGCAATGTGGTACCACACTGAAACAGTCGATTAAACCTGGTTTCGATCAATATTTTTGAGGATAACGCATGTTAGGTCTAGGTTAGGCCGAGGATTTTCACACATCAGACTCATACTTTCGCATTCTTCACATACTTGTTGAACGGATCCTGGGTTTTTACTGGTTTGGATCATGTAGTAATGTGGTACCACACTGAAACAGTCAATTAAACCTGGTTTCGATCAATATATTAGAGAATAATTCATGTTAGGTCTAGGTTAGGTCTGGGATTTGCTCTGATCAGGCTCATTCTTTCGCATATTTCTCATACTTCATGGCTAGATCCTGGGCTGTTTCTGGATTGCATCCAGTAGTAATGAAGTACAACACTGAAACAGTCAAATAAACCTGGTTTCCATCAATATTTTAGAGGATAACGCATGTTAGGTCTAGGTTAGGTCTGGGATTTTCACTCATCAGACTAATACTTTCGCATCCTTCACATACTTGTTGAACGGATCCTGGGTTTTTTCTGGTTTGGATCACGTAGTAATGAGGGACCACACTGAAGCAATCAATTAAACCTGGTCTTGATAAATATTTTAGAGGATAACGCATGTTAGGTCTGGGATTTGCCCTCATCAGACTCATACTTTCGCACACCTCACATACTCGTTGAACAGATCCTGGGTTATTTTCTGGTTTGGATCACATAGTAATGAGGTACCACACTGAACCAATCAATTAAACCTGGTTTCGATCAATATTTTAGAGAATAATTCATGTTAGGCCTAGGTTAGGTCTAGGATTTGCCCTCATCAGGCTCATACTTTCGCATATTTCTCATACTTCATGGCTAGATCCTGGGCTGTTTCTGGATTGTATCACGTAGTAATGTGGTACCACGCTGAAACTGTCAATTAAACCTGGTTTTGATTAATATTTTAGAAGATAACGCAAGTTAGGTCTGGGATAGGTCTGGGATTCGCCCTCATCAGGCTCATACTTTCGCGTTTTTCACATACTTGTTGAACTGAGACTGAGTTTTTTCTGGTTTGGATCACGTAGCAATGTGGTACCACACTGAAACATTCGATTAAACCTGGTTTCGATCAATATTTTAGAGGATAACGCAAGTTAGGTCTGGGATAGGTCTGGGATTCGCCCTCATCAGGCTCATACTTTCGCGTTTTTCACATACTTGTTGAACTGATCCTGGGTTTTTTCTGGTTTGGATCACGTAGCAATGTGGTACCACACTGAAACAGTCGATTAAACCTGGTTTCGATCAATATTTTAGAGGATAACGCAAGTTTGGTCTGGGATAGTTCTGGGATTTGCCCTCATCAGGCTCATACTTTCGCGTTTTTCACATACTTCATGGCTAGATCCTGGGCTGTTTCTGGATTGTATCACGTAGTAATGTGGTACCACGCTGAAACAGTCAATTAAACCAGGTTTCGATCAATATTTTAGAGGATAACGCAAGTTTGGTCTGGGATAGGTCTGGGATTCGTCCTCATCAGGCTCATACTTTCGCGTTTTTCACATACTTGTTGAACTGATCCTGGGTTTTTTCTGGTTTGGATCACGCAGTAATGTGGTACCACACTGAAACAGTCGATTAAACCTGGTTTCGGTCAATATTTTTGAGGATGACGCATGTTAGGTCTAGGTTAGGCCGAGGATTTTCACACATCAGACTCATACTTTCGCATTCTTCACATACTTGTTGAACGTATCCTGGGTTTTTACTGGTTTGGATCATGTAGTAATGTGGTACCACACTGAAACAGTCAATTAAACCTGGTTTCGATCAATATATTAGAGAATAATTCATGTTAGGTCTAGGTTAGGTCTGGGATTTGCTCTGATCAGGCTCATTCTTTCGCATATTTCTCATACTTCATGGCTAGATCCTGGGCTGTTTCTGGATTGCATCCAGTAGTAATGAAGTACAACACTGAAACAGTCAAATAAACCTGGTTTCCATCAATATTTTAGAGGATAACGCATGTTAGGTCTAGGTTAGGTCTGGGATTTTCACTCATCAGACTAATACTTTCGCATCCTTCACATACTTGTTGAACGGATCCTGGTTTTTTTCTGGTTTGGATCACGTAGTAATGAGGGACCACACTGAAGCAATCAATTAAACCTGGTCTTGATAAATATTTTAGAGGATAACGCATGTTAGGTCTGGGATTTGCCCTCATCAGACTCATACTTTCGCACACCTCACATACTCGTTGAACAGATCCTGGGTTATTTTCTGGTTTGGATCACGTAGTAATGTGGTACCACGCTGAAACTGTCAATTAAACCTGGTTTTGATTAATATTTTAGAAGATAACGCAAGTTAGGTCTGGGATAGGTCTGGGATTCGCCCTCATCAGGCTCATACTTTCGCGTTTTTCACATACTTGTTGAACTGAGACTGAGTTTTTTCTGGTTTGGATCACGTAGCAATGTGGTACCACACTGAAACATTCGATTAAACCTGGTTTCGATCAATATTTTAGAGGATAACGCAAGTTAGGTCTGGGATAGGTCTGGGATTCGCCCTCATCAGGCTCATACTTTCGCGTTTTTCACATACTTGTTGAACAGATCCTGAGTTTTTTCTGGTTTGGGTCACGTAGTAATGTGGTCCCACACTGAAACAGTCGATTAAACCTGGTTTCGATCAATATTTTTGAGGATAACGCATGTTAGGTTTGGGTTAGGTCTAGGATTTGCCCTCATCAGGCTCATACATTCGCATATTTCTCATACTTCATGGCTAGATCCTGGGCTGTTTCTGGATTGTATCACGTAGTAATGAGGTACCACGCTGAAACAGTCAATTAATCCTGGTTTCGATCAATATTTTAGAGGATAACGCAAGTAAGGTCTGGGATAGGTCTGGGATTTGCTCTCATCAGGCTCATTCTTTCGCATATTTCTCATACTTGATGGCTAGATCCTGGGCTTTTTCTGGATTGCATCCAGTAGTAATGCAGTACAACACTGAAATAGTCAAATAAACCTGGTTTCCATCAATATTTTAGAGGATAACGCATGTTAGGACTAGGTTAGGCCTGGGATTTTCACTCATCAGACTCATACTTTCGCATTCTTCACATACTTGTTCAACGGATCCTGTGTTTTTTCTGGTTTGGATCACGTAGTAATGTGGTACCACACTGAAACAGTCGATTAAACCTGGTTTCGATCAACATTTTTGAGGATAACGCATGTTAGGTTTGGGTTAGGTCTAGGATTTGCCCTCATCAGGCTCATACATTCGCATATTTCTCATACTTCATGGCTAGATCCTGGGCTTTTTCTGGATTGCATCACGTAGTAATGAAGTACAACACTGAAACAGTCAATTAAACCTGTTTTCCATCAATATTTTAGAGGACAACGCAAGTTAGGTCTGGGATAGTTCTGGGATTCGCCCTCATCAGGCTCATACTTTCGCGTTTTTCACATACTCGTTGAACAGATCCTGGGTTATTTTCTGGTTTGGATCACATAGTAATGTGGTACCACACTGAAACAGTCGATTAAACCAGGTCTTGATAAATATTTTAGAGGATAACGTATGTTAGATCTGGGTTAGGTCCAGGATTTGCCCTCGTCAGGCTCATACTTTCGCATATTTCTCATACTTCATGGCTAGATCCTGGGCTATTTCTGGATTGGATCACGTAGTAATGTGGTACCACACTGAAACAGTCGATTAAACCAGGTCTTGATAAATATTTTAGAGGATAACGTATGTTAGATCTGGGTTAGGTCCAGGATTTGCCCTCGTCAGGCTCATACTTTCGCATATTTCTCATACTTCATGGCTAGATCCTGGGTTTTTTCTGCTTTGGATCACGTTGTGAAGTGGTACCACACTGAAGCAGTCCATTAAACCCGGTTTCGATCAATATTTTAGAGGATAACGCATGTTAGGTTTGGGTTAGGTCTAGGATTTGCCCTCATCAGGCTCATACATTCGCATATTTCTCATACTTCATGGCTAGATCCTGGGCTGTTTCTGGATTGTATCACGTAGTAATGTGGTACCACGCTGAAACAGTCAATTAATCCTGGTTTCGATCACTATTTTAGACGATAACGCATGTTAGGTCTGGGTTAGGTCTAGGATTTGCCCTCATCAGGCTCATACTTTCGCGTTTTTCACATACTTGTTGAAGAGGTCGTGGGTTTTTTCTGGTTTGGATCACGTAGTAATGTGGTACCACACTGAAGCAGTCCATTAAACCTGGTTTCGATCAATATTTTAGAGAATAATCCATGTTAGTTCTAGGTTAGGTCTGGGATTTGCTCTCATCAGGCTCATTCTTTTGCATATTTCTCATACTTGATGGCTAGATCCTGGGCTTTTTCTGGATTGCATCACGTAGTAATGAAGTACAACACTGAAACAGTCAATTAAACCTGTTTTCCATCAATATTTTAGAGGACAACGCAAGTTAGGTCTGGGATAGGTCTGGGATTCGCCCTCATCAGGCTCATACTTTCGCGTTTTTCACATACTTGTTGAACTGATCCTGGGGTTTTTCTGGTTTGGATCACGTAGTGAAGTGGTACCACACTGAAGCAGTCCATTAAACCTGGTTTCGATCAATATTTTAGAGGATAACGCATGTTAGGTTTGGGTTAGGTCTAGGATTTGCCCTCATCAGGCTCATACTTTCGCATATTTCTCATACTTCATGGCTAGATCCTGGGCTGTTTCTGGATTGTATCACGTACTAATGTGGTACCACGCTGAAACAGTCAATTAATCCTGGTTTCGATCAATATTTTAGAGGATAACGCAAGTTTGGTCTGGGATAGGTCTGGGATTTGCCCTCATCAGGCTCATACTTTCGCGTTTTGCACATACTTGTTGAACAGGTCCTGGGTTTTTTCTGGTTTGGGTCACGTAGTAATGTAGTACCACTCTGAAACAGTCGATTAATCCAGGTTTCGATCAATATTTTTGAGGATAACGCATGTTAGGTCCAGGTTAGGTCTGGGATTTTCACTCATCAGACTCATACTTTCGCATTCTTCACATACTTGTTGAACGGATCCAAGGTTTTTTCTGGTTTGGATCACGCAGTAATGTGGGACCACACTGAAACAATCAATTGAACCTGGTCATGATAAATATTTTAGAGGATAACGCAAGTTTGGTCTGGGATAGGTCTGGGATTTGCCCTCATCAGGCTCATACTTTCGCGTATTTCACATACTTCATGGCTAGATCCTGGGCTGTTTCTGGATTGTATCACGTAGTAATGTGGTACCACGCTGAAACAGTCAATTAAACCTGGTTTCGATCAATATTTTAGAGGATAACGCAAGTTTGGTCTGGGATAGGTCTGGGATTCGCCCTCATCAGGCTCATACTTTCGCGTTTTTCACATACTTGTTGAACTGATCCTGGGGTTTTTCTGGTTTGGATCACGTAGTGAAGTGGTACCACACTGAAGCAGTCCATTAAACCTGGTTTCGATCAATATTTTAGAGGATAACGCATGTTAGGTTTGGGTTAGGTCTAGGATTTGCCCTCATCAGGCTCATACTTTCGCATATTTCTCATACTTCATGGCTAGATCCTGGGTTGTTTCTGGATTGTATCACGTACTAATGTGGTACCACGCTGAAACAGTCAATTAATCCTGGTTTCGATCAATATTTTAGAGGATAACGCAAGTTAGGTCTGGGATAGGTCTGGGATTCGCCCTCATCAGGCTCATAATTTCGCGTTTTTCACATACTTGTTGAACTGATCCTGGGTTTTTTCTGGTTTGGATCACGTAGCAATGTGGTACCACACTGAAACAGTCGATTAAACCTGGTATCGATCAATATTTTAGAGGATAACGCAAGTTTGGTCTGGGATAGTTCTGGGATTTGCCCTCATCAGGCTCATACTTTCGCGTTTTTCACATACTTCATGGCTAGATCCTGGGCTGTTTCTGGATTGTATCACGTAGTAATGTGGTACCACGCTGAAACAGTCAATTAAACCAGGTTTCGATCAATATTTTAGAGGATAACGCAAGTTTGGTCTGGGATAGGTCTGGGATTCGCCCTCATCAGGCTCATACTTTCGCGTTTTTCACATACTTGTTGAACTGATCCTGGGTTTTTTCTGGTTTGGATCACGCAGTAATGTGGTACCACACTGAAACAGTCGATTAAACCTGGTTTCGATCAATATTTTTGAGGATAACGCATGTTAGGTCTAGGTTAGGCCGAGGATTTTCACACATCAGACTCATACTTTCGCATTCTTCACATACTTGTTGAACGGATCCTGGGTTTTTACTGGTTTGGATCATGTAGTAATGTGGTACCACACTGAAACAGTCAATTAAACCTGGTTTCGATCAATATATTAGAGAATAATTCATGTTAGGTCTAGGTTAGGTCTGGGATTTGCTCTGATCAGGCTCATTCTTTCGCATATTTCTCATACTTCATGGCTAGATCCTGGGCTGTTTCTGGATTGCATCCAGTAGTAATGAAGTACAACACTGAAACAGTCAAATAAACCTGGTTTCCATCAATATTTTAGAGGATAACGCAAGTTTGGTCTGGGATAGTTCTGGGATTTGCCCTCATCAGGCTCATACTTTCGCGTTTTTCACATACTTCATGGCTAGATCCTGGGCTGTTTCTGGATTGTATCACGTAGTAATGTGGTACCACGCTGAAACAGTCAATTAAACCAGGTTTCGATCAATATTTTAGAGGATAACGCAAGTTTGGTCTGGGATAGGTCTGGGATTCGCCCTCATCAGGCTCATACTTTCGCGTTTTTCACATACTTGTTGAACTGATCCTGGGTTTTTTCTGGTTTGGATCACGCAGTAATGTGGTACCACACTGAAACAGTCGATTAAACCTGGTTTCGATCAATATTTTTGAGGATAACGCATGTTAGGTCTAGGTTAGGCCGAGGATTTTCACACATCAGACTCATACTTTCGCATTCTTCACATACTTGTTGAACGGATCCTGGGTTTTTACTGGTTTGGATCATGTAGTAATGTGGTACCACACTGAAACAGTCAATTAAACCTGGTTTCGATCAATATATTAGAGAATAATTCATGTTAGGTCTAGGTTAGGTCTGGGATTTGCTCTGATCAGGCTCATTCTTTCGCATATTTCTCATACTTCATGGCTAGATCCTGGGCTGTTTCTGGATTGCATCCAGTAGTAATGAAGTACAACACTGAAACAGTCAAATAAACCTGGTTTCCATCAATATTTTAGAGGATAACGCATGTTAGGTCTAGGTTAGGTCTGGGATTTTCACTCATCAGACTAATACTTTCGCATCCTTCACATACTTGTTGAACGGATCCTGGGTTTTTTCTGGTTTGGATCACGTAGTAATGAGGGACCACACTGAAGCAATCAATTAAACCTGGTCTTGATAAATATTTTAGAGGATAACGCATGTTAGGTCTGGGATTTGCCCTCATCAGGCTCATAATTTCGCGTTTTTCACATACTTGTTGAACTGATCCTGGGTTTTTTCTGGTTTGGATCACGTAGCAATGTGGTACCACACTGAAACAGTCGATTAAACCTGGTATCGATCAATATTTTAGAGGATAACGCAAGTTTGGTCTGGGATAGTTCTGGGATTTGCCCTCATCAGGCTCATACTTTCGCGTTTTTCACATACTTCATGGCTAGATCCTGGGCTGTTTCTGGATTGTATCACGTAGTAATGTGGTACCACGCTGAAACAGTCAATTAAACCAGGTTTCGATCAATATTTTAGAGGATAACGCAAGTTTGGTCTGGGATAGGTCTGGGATTCGCCCTCATCAGGCTCATACTTTCGCGTTTTTCACATACTTGTTGAACTGATCCTGGGTTTTTTCTGGTTTGGATCACGCAGTAATGTGGTACCACACTGAAACAGTCGATTAAACCTGGTTTCGATCAATATTTTTGAGGATAACGCATGTTAGGTCTAGGTTAGGCCGAGGATTTTCACACATCAGACTCATACTTTCGCATTCTTCACATACTTGTTGAACGGATCCTGGGTTTTTACTGGTTTGGATCATGTAGTAATGTGGTACCACACTGAAACAGTCAATTAAACCTGGTTTCGATCAATATATTAGAGAATAATTCATGTTAGGTCTAGGTTAGGTCTGGGATTTGCTCTGATCAGGCTCATTCTTTCGCATATTTCTCATACTTCATGGCTAGATCCTGGGCTGTTTCTGGATTGCATCCAGTAGTAATGAAGTACAACACTGAAACAGTCAAATAAACCTGGTTTCCATCAATATTTTAGAGGATAACGCAAGTTTGGTCTGGGATAGTTCTGGGATTTGCCCTCATCAGGCTCATACTTTCGCGTTTTTCACATACTTCATGGCTAGATCCTGGGCTGTTTCTGGATTGTATCACGTAGTAATGTGGTACCACGCTGAAACAGTCAATTAAACCAGGTTTCGATCAATATTTTAGAGGATAACGCAAGTTTGGTCTGGGATAGGTCTGGGATTCGCCCTCATCAGGCTCATACTTTCGCGTTTTTCACATACTTGTTGAACTGATCCTGGGTTTTTTCTGGTTTGGATCACGCAGTAATGTGGTACCACACTGAAACAGTCGATTAAACCTGGTTTCGATCAATATTTTTGAGGATAACGCATGTTAGGTCTAGGTTAGGCCGAGGATTTTCACACATCAGACTCATACTTTCGCATTCTTCACATACTTGTTGAACGGATCCTGGGTTTTTACTGGTTTGGATCATGTAGTAATGTGGTACCACACTGAAACAGTCAATTAAACCTGGTTTCGATCAATATATTAGAGAATAATTCATGTTAGGTCTAGGTTAGGTCTGGGATTTGCTCTGATCAGGCTCATTCTTTCGCATATTTCTCATACTTCATGGCTAGATCCTGGGCTGTTTCTGGATTGCATCCAGTAGTAATGAAGTACAACACTGAAACAGTCAAATAAACCTGGTTTCCATCAATATTTTAGAGGATAACGCATGTTAGGTCTAGGTTAGGTCTGGGATTTTCACTCATCAGACTAATACTTTCGCATCCTTCACATACTTGTTGAACGGATCCTGGGTTTTTTCTGGTTTGGATCACGTAGTAATGAGGGACCACACTGAAGCAATCAATTAAACCTGGTCTTGATAAATATTTTAGAGGATAACGCATGTTAGGTCTGGGATTTGCCCTCATCAGACTCATACTTTCGCACACCTCACATACTCGTTGAACTGATCCTGGGTTTTTTCTGGTTTGGATCACGCAGTAATGTGGTACCACACTGAAACAGTCGATTAAACCTGGTTTCGATCAATATTTTTGAGGATAACGCATGTTAGGTCTAGGTTAGGCCGAGGATTTTCACACATCAGACTCATACTTTCGCATTCTTCACATACTTGTTGAACGGATCCTGGGTTCTTTCTGGTTTGGATCACGTAGTAATGTGGGACCACGCTGAACCAATCAATTAAACCTGGTTTCGATCAATATTTTAGAGAATAATTCATGTTAGGCCTAGGTTAGGTCTAGGATTTGCCCTCATCAGGCTCATACTTTCGCATATTTCTCATACTTCATGGCTAGATCCTGGGCTGTTTCTGGATTGTATCACGTAGTAATGTGGTACCACGCTGAAACTGTCAATTAAACCTGGTTTTGATTAATATTTTAGAAGATAACGCAAGTTAGGTCTGGGATTGGTCTGAGATTCGCCCTCATCAGGCTCATACTTTCGCGTTTTTCACATACTTGTTGAACTGAGACTGAGTTTTTTCTGGTTTGGATCACGTAGCAATGTGGTACCACACTGAAACATTCGATTAAACCTGGTTTCGATCAATATTTTAGAGGATAACGCAAGTTAGGTCTGGGATAGGTCTGGGATTCGCCCTCATCAGGCTCATACTTTCGCGTTTTTCACATACTTGTTGAACAGATCCTGAGTTTTTTCTGGTTTGGGTCACGTAGTAATGTGGTCCCACACTGAAACAGTCGATTAAACCTGGTTTCGATCAATATTTTTGAGGATAACGCAAGTAAGGTCTGGGATAGGTCTGGGATTTGCTCTCATCAGGCTCATTCTTTCGCATATTTCTCATACTTGATGGCTAGATCCTGGGCTTTTTCTGGATTGCATCCAGTAGTAATGCAGTACATCTTGAAATAGTCAAATAAACCTGGTTTCCATCAATATTTTAGAGGATAACGCATGTTAGGACTAGGTTAGGTCTGGGATTTTCACTCATCAGGCTCATACTTTCGCATTCTTCACATACTTGTTCAACGGATCCTGTGTTTTTTCTGGTTTGGATCACGTAGTAATGTGGTACCACACTGAAACAGTCGATTAAACCTGGTTTCGATCAACATTTTTGAGGATAACGCATGTTAGGTTTGGGTTAGGTCTAGGATTTGCCCTCATCAGGCTCATACATTCGCATATTTCTCATACTTCATGGCTAGATCCTGGGCTGTTTCTGGATTGTATCACGTAGTAATGAGGTACCACGCTGAAACAGTCAATTAATCCTGGTTTCGATCAATATTTTAGAGGATAACGCAAGTAAGGTCTGGGATAGGTCTGGGATTAGCCCTCATCAGGCTCATACTTTCGCGTTTTTCACATACTTGTTGAACTGATCCTGGGCTTTTTGTGGTTTGGATCACGTAGCAATGTGGTACCACACTGAAACAGTCCATTAAACCTGGTTTCGATCAATAGTTTAGAGAATAATTCAAGTTAGGTCTAGGTTAGGTCTGGGATTTGCTCTCATCAGGCTCATTCTTTCGCGTATTTCTCATACTTGATGGCTAGATCTTGGGCTTTTTCTGGATTGCATCACGTAGTAATGTAGTACCACACTGAAACAGTCAATGGAATCTGGTTTCCATCAATATTTTAGAGGACAACGCAAGTTATGTCTGGGATAGGTCTGGGATTTGCCCTCATCAGGGTCATACTTTCGCAATTTTCACATACTTGTTGAACAGATCCTGGGTTTTTTCTTGTTTGGAACACGTAGTAATGTGGTACCACACTGAAACAGTCCATAAAACCTGGTTTCGAACAATATTCTAGAGAATAATTCATGTTAGGTGTAGGTTATGTCTGGGATTTGCTCTCATCAGGCTCATTCTTTCGCATATTTCTCATACTTGATGGCTAGATCCTGGGCTTTTTCTGGATTGCATCACGTAGTAATGAAGTACAACACTGAAACAGTCAATTAAACCTGTTTTCCATCAATATTTTAGAGGACAACGCAAGTTAGGTCTGGGATAGTTCTGGGATTCGCCCTCATCAGGCTCATACTTTCGCGTTTTTCACATACTCGTTGAACAGATCCTGGGTTATTTTCTGGTTTGGATCACATAGTAATGTGGTACCATACTGAAACAGTCGATTAAACCAGGTCTTGATAAATATTTTAGAGGATAACGTATGTTAGATCTGGGTTAGGTCCAGGATTTGCCCTCGTCAGGCTCATACTTTCGCATATTTCTCATACTTCATGGCTAGATCCTGGGCTATTTCTGGATTGGATCACGTAGCAATGTGGTACCACACTGAAACGGTCAATTAAACCTGGTTTCGATCAATATTTTTGAGGATAACGCATGTTAGGTCTAGGTTAGGCCTGGGATTTTCACTCATCAGACTCATACTTTCGCATTCGTCACATACTTGTTCAACGGATCCTGTGTTTTTTCTGGTTTGGATCACGTAGTAATGTGGTACCACACTGAAACAGTCGATTAAACCAGGTCTTGATAAATATTTTAGAGGATAACGTATGTTAGATCTGGGTTAGGTCCAGGATTTGCCCTCGTCAGGCTCATACTTTCGCATATTTCTCATACTTCATGGCTAGATCCTGGGTTTTTTCTGCTTTGGATCACGTAGTGAAGTGGTACCACACTGAAGCAGTCCATTAAACCCGGTTTCGATCAATATTTTAGAGGATAATGCATGTTAGGTTTGGGTTAGGTCTAGGATTTGCCCTCATCAGGCTCATACATTCGCATATTTCTCATACTTCATGGCTAGATCCTGGGCTGTTTCTGGATTGTATCACGTAGTAATGTGGTACCACGCTGAAACAGTCAATTAATCCTAGTTTCGATCACTATTTTAGACGATAACGCATGTTAGGTCTGGGTTAGGTCTAGGATTTGCCCTCATCAGGCTCATACTTTCGCGTTTTTCACATACTTGTTGAAGAGGTCGTGGGTTTTTTCTGGTTTGGATCACGTAGTAATGTGGTACCACACCGAAGCAGTCCATTAAACCTGGTTTCGATCAATATTTTAGAGAATAATCCATGTTAGTTCTAGGTTAGGTCTGGGATTTGCTCTCATCAGGCTCATTCTTTCGAATATTTCTCATACTTGAAGGCTAGATCTTGGGCTTTTTCTGGATTGCATCACGTTGTAATGTAGTACCACACTGAAACAGTCAATGGAATCTGGTTTCCATCAATATTTTAGAGGACAACGCATGTTATGTCTGGGATAGGTCTGGGATTTGCCCTCATCAGGGTCATACTTTCGCATTTTTCACATACTTGTTGAACGGTTCGGGGTTTTTTCTTGTTTGGATCACGTAGTAATGTGGTACCACACTGAAACAGTCCATAAAACCTGGTTTCGATCAATATTTTAGAGAATAATCCATGTTAGTTCTAGGTTAGGTCTGGGATTTGCTCTCATCAGGCTCATTCTTTCGAATATTTCTCATACTTGAAGGCTAGATCTTGGGCTTTTTCTGGATTGCATCACGTAGTAATGTAGTACCACACTGAAACAGTCAATGGAATCTGGTTTCCATCAATATTTTAGAGGACAACGCAAGTTAGGTCTGGGATAGTTCTGGGATTCGCCCTCATCAGGCTCATACTTTCGCGTTTTTCACATACTCGTTGAACAGATCCTGGGTTATTTTCTGGTTTGGATCACATAGTAATGTGGTACCACACTGAAACAGTCGATTAAACCAGGTCTTGATAAATATTTTAGAGGATAACGTATGTTAGATCTGGGTTAGGTCCAGGATTTGCCCTCGTCAGGCTCATACTTTCGCATATTTCTCATACTTCATGGCTAGATCTTGGGCTTTTTCTGGATTGCATCACGTAGTAATGTAGTACCACACTGAAACAGTCAATGGAATCTGGTTTCCATCAATATTTTAGAGGACAACGCAAGTTATGTCTGGGATAGGTCTGGGATTTGCCCTCATCAGGGTCATACTTTCGCATTTTTCACATACTTGTTGAACTGATCCTGGGTTTTTTCTGGTTTGGATCACGTAGCAATGTGGTACCACACTGAAACAGTCGATTAAACCTGGTTTCGATCAATATTTTAGAGGATGACGCAAGTTTGGTCTGGGATAGGTCTGGGATTTGCCCTCATCAGGCTCATACTTTCGCGTTTTGCACATACTTGTTGAACATGTCCTGGGTTTTTTCTGGTTTGGGTCACGTAGTAATGTAGTACCACTCTGAAACAGTCGATTAAACCAGGTTTCGATCAATATTTTTGAGGATAACGCATGTTAGGTCCAGGTTAGGTCTGGGATTTTCACTCATCAGACTCATACTTTCGCATTCTTCACATACTTGTTGAACGGATCCTGGGTTTTTTCTGGTTTGGATCACGCAGTAATGTGGGACCACACTGAAACAATCAATTAAACCTGGTCTTGATAAATATTTTAAAGGATAACGCAAGTTTGGTCTGGGATAGGTCTGGGATTTGCCCTCATCAGGCTCATACTTTCGCGTTTTTCACATACTTCATGGCTAGATCCTGGGCTGTTTCTGGATTGTATCACATAGTAATGTGGTACCACGCTGAAACAGTCAATTAAACCTGGTTTCGATCAATATTTTAGAGGATAACGCAAGTTTGGTCTGGGATAGGTCTGGGATTCGCCCTCATCAGGCTCATACTTTCGCGTTTTTCACATACTTGTTGGACTGATCCTGGGTTTTTTCTGGTTTGGATCACGTAGTGAAGTGGTACCACACTGAAGCAGTCCATTAAACCTGGGTTCGATCAATATTTTAGAGGATAACGCATGTTAGGTTTGGGTTAGGTCTAGGATTTGCCCTCATCAGGCTCATACTTTCGCATATTTCTCATACTTCATGGCTAGATCCTGGGCTGTTTCTGGATAGTATCACGTAGTAATGTGGTACCACGCTGAAACTGTCAATTAATCCTGGTTTCGAACAATATTTTAGAGGATAACGCAAGTTAGGTCTGGGATAGGTCTGGGATTCGCCCTCATCAGGCTCATACTTTCGCGTTTTTCACATACTTGTTGAACAGATCCTGGGTTTTTTCTGGTTTGGATCACGTAGCAATGTGGTACCACACTGAAACAGTCGATTAAACCTGGTTTTGATCAATATTTTAGAGGATAACGCAAGTTTGGTCTGGGATAGGTCTGGGATTTGCCCTCATCAGGCTCATACTTTCGCGTTTTTCACATACTTCATGGCTAGATCCTGGGCTGTTTCTGGATTGTATCACGTAGTAATGTGGTACCACGCTGAAACAGTCAATTAAACCTGGTTTCGATCAATATTTTAGAGGATAACGCAAGTTTGGTCTGGGATAGGTCTGGGATTCGCCCTCATCAGGATCATACTTTCGCGTTTTTCACATACTTGTTGAACTGATCCTGGGTTTTTTCTGGTTTGGATCACGTAGTAATGTGGGACTACACTGAAACAGTCGATTAAACCTGGTTTCGATCAATATTTTTGAGGATAACGCATGTTAGGTCTAGGTTAGGCCTGGGATTTTCACTCATCAGACTCATACTTTCGCATTCTTCACATACTTGTTGAACGGATCCTGGGTTTTTTCTGGTTTGGGTCGCGTAGTAATGTGGTACCACACTGAAACAGTCGATTAAACCAGGTTTCGATCAATATTTTTGAGGATAACGCATGTTAGGTCTAGGTTAGGCCTGGGATTTTCACTCATCAGACTCATACTTTCGCATTCTTCACATACTTGTTGAACGGATCTTGGGTTTTTTCTGGTTTGGATCACGTAGTAATGTGGGACCACGCTGAACCAATCAATTAAACCTGGTTTCGATCAATATTTTAGAGAATAATTCATGTTAGGCCTAGGTTAGGTCTAGGATTTGCCCTCATCAGGCTCATACTTTCGCATATTTCTCATACTTCATGGCTAGATCCTGGGCTGTTTCTGGATTGTATCACGTAGTAATGTGGTACCACGCTGAAACTGTCAATTAAACCTGGTTTCGATCAATAGTTTAGAGAATAATTCATGTTAGGTCTAGGTTAGGTCTGGGATTTGCTCTCATCAGGCTCATTCTTTCGCGTATTTCTCATACTTGATGGCTAGATCTTGGGCTTTTTCTGGATTGCATCACGTAGTAATGTAGTACCACACTGAAACAGTCAATGGAATCTGGTTTCCATCAATATTTTAGAGGACAACGCAAGTTATGTCTGGGATAGGTCTGGGATTTGCCCTCATCAGGGTCATACTGTCGCATTTTTCACATACTTGTTGAACTGATCCTGGGTTTTTTCTGGTTTGGATCACGTAGTAATGTGGGACCACACTGAAACAGTCGATTAAACCTGGTTTCGATCAATATTTTTGAGGATAACGCATGTTAGGTCTAGGTTAGGCCGAGGATTTTCACACATCAGACTCATACTTTCGCATTCTTCACATACTTGTTGAACGGATCCTGGGTTTTTTCTGGTTTGGGGCGCGTAGTAATGTGGTACCACACTGAAACAGTCGATTAAACCAGGTTTCGATCAATATTTTTGAGGATAACGCATGTTAGGTCTAGGTTAGGCCTGGGATTTTCACTCATCAGACTCATACTTTCGCATTCTTCACATACTTGTTGAACGGATCTTGGGTTTTTTCTGGTTTGGATCACGTAGTAATGTGGGACCACGCTGAACCAATCAATTAAACCTAGTTTCGATCAATATTTTAGAGAATAATTCATGTTAGGCCTAGGTTAGGTCTAGGATTTGCCCTCATCAGGCTCATACTTTCGCATATTTCTCATACTTCATGGCTAGATCCTGGGCTGTTTCTGGATTGTATCACGTAGTAATGTGGTACCACGCTGAAACTGTCAATTAAACCTGGTTTCGATCAATAGTTTAGAGAATAATTCATGTTAGGTCTAGGTTAGGTCTGGGATTTGCTCTCATCAGGCTCATTCTTTCGCGTATTTCTCATACTTGATGGCTAGATCTTGGGCTTTTTCTGGATTGCATCACGTAGTAATGTAGTACCACACTGAAACAGTCAATGGAATCTGGTTTCCATCAATATTTTAGAGGACAACGCAAGTTATGTCTGGGATAGGTCTGGGATTTGCCCTCATCAGGGTCATACTGTCGCATTTTTCACATACTTGTTGAACAGATCCTGGGTTTTTTCTTGTTTGGAACACGTAGTAATGTGGTACCACACTGAAACAGTCCATAAAACCTGGTTTCGAACAATATTCTAGAGAATAATTCATGTTAGGTCTAGGTTAGGTCTGGGATTTGCTCTCATCAGGCTCATTCTTTCACATATTTCTCATACTTGATGGCTAGATCCTGGGCTTTTTCTGGATTGCATCACGTAGTAATGAAGTACAACACTGAAACAGTCAATTAAACCTGTTTTCCATCAATATTTTAGAGGACAACGCAAGTTAGGTCTGGGATAGTTCTGGGATTCGCCCTCATCAGGCTCATACTTTCGCGTTTTTCACATACTCGTTGAACAGATCCTGGGTTATTTTCTGGTTTGGATCACATAGTAATGTGGTACCACACTGAAACAGTCGATTAAACCAGGTCTTGATAAATATTTTAGAGGATAACGTATGTTAGATCTGGGTTAGGTCCAGGATTTGCCCTCGTCAGGCTCATACTTTCGCATATTTCTCATACTTCATGGCTAGATCCTGGGCTATTTCTGGATTGGATCACGTAGTAATGTGGTACCACACTGAAACGGTCAATTAAACCTGGTTTCGATCAATATTTTTGAGGATAACCCATGTTAGGTCTAGGTTAGGCCTGGGATTTTCACTCATCAGACTCATACTTTCGCATTCGTCACATACTTGTTCAACGGATCCTGTGTTTTTTCTGGTTTGGATCACGTAGTAATGTGGTACCACACTGAAGCAGTCGATTAAACCAGGTCTTGATAAATATTTAAGAGGATAACGTATGTTAGATCTGGGTTAGGTCCAGGATTTGCCCTCGTCAGGCTCATACTTTCGCATATTTCTCATACTTCATGGCTAGATTCTGGGTTTTTTCTGCTTTGGATCACGTAGTGAAGTGGTACCACACTGAAGCAGTCCATTAAACCCGGTTTCGATCAATATTTTAGAGGATAACGCATGTTAGGTTTGGGTTAGGTCTAGGATTTGCCCTCATCAGGCTCATACATTCGCATATTTCTCATACTTCATGGCTAGATCCTGGGCTGTTTCTGGATTGTATCACGTAGTAATGTGGTACCACGCTGAAACAGTCAATTAATCCTGGTTTCGATCACTATTTTAGACGATAACGCATGTTAGGTCTGGGTTAGGTCTAGGATTTGCCCTCATCAGGCTCATACTTTCGCGTTTTTCACATACTTGTTGAAGAGGTCGTGGGTTTTTTCTGGTTTGGATCACGTAGTAATGTGGTACCACACTGAAGCAGTCCATTAAACCTGGTTTCGATCAATATTTTAGAGAATAATCCATGTTAGTTCTAGGTTAGGTCTGGGATTTGCTCTCATCAGGCTCATTCTTTCGAATATTTCTCATACTTGATGGCTAGATCTTGGGCTTTTTCTGGATTGCATCACGTAGTAATGTAGTACCACACTGAAACAGTCAATGGAATCTGGTTTCCATCAATATTTTAGAGGACAACGCAAGTTATGTCTGGGATAGGTCTGGGATTTGCCCTCATCAGGGTCATACTTTCGCATTTTTCACATACTTGTTGAACAGATCCTGGGTTTTTTCTTGTTTGGATCACGTAGTAATGAAGTACAACACTGAAACAGTCAATTAAACCTGTTTTTCATCAATATTTTAGAGGACAACGCAAGTTAGGTCTGGGTTAGGTCCAGGATTTGACCTCGTCAGGCTCATACTTTCGCATATTTCTCATACTTCATGGCTAGATCCTGGGCTATTTCTGGATTGGATCAGGTAGTAATGTGGTACCACACTGAAACGGTCAATTAAACCTGGTTTCGATCAATATTTTTGAGGATAACGCATGTTAGGTCTAGGTTAGGCCGGGGATTTTCACTCATCAGACTCATACTTTCGCAGTTTTAACATACATGTTGGCCTGATCGAGGGTTTTTTCTGCTTTGGATCACGTAGTGAAGTGGTACCACACTGAAGCAGTCCATTAAACCTGGTTTCGATCAATATTTTAGAGGATAACGCATGTTAGTTCTAGGTTAGGTCTGGGATTCGCCCTCATCAGGCTCATACTTTCGCGTTTTTCACATACTTGTTGAACTGATCCTGGGTTTTTTCTGGTTTGGATCACGTAGTAATGTGGGACCACACTGAAACAGTCGATTAAACCTGGTTTCGATCAATATTTTTGAGGATAACGCATGTTAGGTCTAGGTTAGGCCGAGGATTTTCACACATCAGACTCATACTTTCGCATTCTTCACATACTTCATGGCTAGATCCTGGGCTGTTTCTGGAATGTATCACGTAGTAATGTGGTACCACGCTGAAACAGTCAATTAAACCTGGTTTCGATCAATATTTTAGAGGATAACGGAAGTTTGGTCTGGGATAGGTCTGGGATTCGCCCTCATCAGGCTCATACTTTCGCGTTTTTCACATACTTGTTGAACTGATCCTGGGTTTTTTCTGGTTTGGATCACGTAGTAATGTGGGACCACACTGAAACAGTCGATTAAACCTGGTTTCGATCAATATTTTTGAGGATAACGCAAGTTTGGTCTGGGATAGGTCTGGGATTTGCCCTCATCATGCTCATACTTTCGCGTTTTTCACATACTTCATGGCTAGATCCTGGGCTGTTTCTGGAATGTATCACGTAGTAATGTGGTACCACGCTGAAACAGTCAATTAAACCTGGTTTCGATCAATATTTTAGAGGATAACGCAAGTTTGGTCTGGGATAGGTCTGGGATTCGCCCTCATCAGGCTCATACTTTCGCGTTTTTCACATACTTGTTGAACTGATCCTGGGTTTTTTCTGGTTTGGATCACGTAGTAATGTGGGACCACACTGAAACAGTCGATTAAACCTGGTTTCGATCAATATTTTTGAGGATAACGCATGTTAGGTCTAGGTTAGGCCGAGGATTTTCACACATCAGACTCATACTTTCGCATTCTTCACATACTTGTTGAACGGATCCTGGGTTTTTACTGGGTTGGATCATGTAGTAATGTGGTACCACACTGAAACAGTCAATTAAACCTGGTTTCGATCAATATATTAGAGAATAATTCATGTTAGGTCTAGGTTAGGTCTGGGATTTGCTCTGATCAGGCTCATTCTTTCGCATATTTCTCATACTTCATGGCTAGATCCTGGGCTGTTTCTGGATTGCATCCAGTAGTAATGAAGTACAACACTGAAACAGTCAAATAAACCTGGTTTCCATCAATATTTTAGAGGATAACGCATGTTAGATCTAGGTTAGGTCTGGGATTTTCACTCATCAGACTAATACTTTCGCATCCTTCACATACTTGTTGAACGGATCCTGGGTTTTTTCTGGTTTGGATCACGTAGTAATGAGGGACCACACTGAAGCAATCAATTAAACCTGGTCTTGATAAATATTTTAGAGGATAACGCATGTTAGGTCTGGGATTTGCCCTCATCAGACTCATACTTTCGCACACTTCACATACTCGTTGAACATATCGTGGGTTATTTTCTGGTTTGGATCACATAGTAATGAGGTACCACACTGAGACAGTCGATTAAACCAGGTTTCGATCAATATTTTTGAGGATAACGCATGTTAGGTCTAGGTTAGGCCTGGGATTTTCACTCATCAGGCTGATACTTTCGTATTCTTCACATACTTGTTGAACGGATCCTGGGTTTTTACTGGATTGGATCACGTTGTAATGTGGTACCACACTGAAACAGTCGATTAAACCAGGTTTCGATCAATATTTTTGAGGATAACGCATGTTAGGTGTAGGTTACGTCTGGGATTTTCACTCATCAGGCTCATACTTTCGCGTTTTTCACATACTTGTTGAACAGATCCTGAGTTTTTTCTGGTTTGGGTCGCGTAGTAATGTGGTACCACACTGAAACAGTCGATTAAACCAGGTTTCGATCAATATTTTTGAGGATAACGCATGTTAGGTCTAGGTTAGGCCTGGGATTTTCACTCATCAGACTCATACTTTCGCATTCTTCACATACTTGTTGAACGGATCCTGGGTTTTTTCTGGTTTGGATCACGTAGTAATGTGGGACCACGCTGAACCAATCAATTAAACCTGGTTTCGATCAATATTTTAGAGGATAACGCAAGTTTGGTCTGGGATAGGTCTGGGATTCGCCCTCATCAGGCTCATACTTTCGCGTTTTTCACATACTTGTTGAACTGATCCTGGGTTTTTTCTGGTTTGGATCACGTAGTAATGTGGGACCACACTGAAACAGTCGATTAAACCTGGTTTCGATCAATATTTTTGAGGATAACGCAAGTTTGGTCTGGGATAGGTCTGGGATTTGCCCTCATCATGCTCATACTTTCGCGTTTTTCACATACTTCATGGCTAGATCCTGGGCTGTTTCTGGAATGTATCACGTAGTAATGTGGTACCACGCTGAAACAGTCAATTAAACCTGGTTTCGATCAATATTTTAGAGGATAACGCAAGTTTGGTCTGGGATAGGTCTGGGATTCGCCCTCATCAGGCTCATACTTTCGCGTTTTTCACATACTTGTTGAACTGATCCTGGGTTTTTTCTGGTTTGGATCACGTAGTAATGTGGGACCACACTGAAACAGTCGATTAAACCTGGTTTCGATCAATATTTTTGAGGATAACGCATGTTAGGTCTAGGTTAGGCCGAGGATTTTCACACATCAGACTCATACTTTCGCATTCTTCACATACTTGTTGAACGGATCCTGGGTTTTTACTGGGTTGGATCATGTAGTAATGTGGTACCACACTGAAACAGTCAATTAAACCTGGTTTCGATCAATATATTAGAGAATAATTCATGTTAGGTCTAGGTTAGGTTTGGGATTTGCTCTGATCAGGCTCATTCTTTCGCATATTTCTCATACTTCATGGCTAGATCCTGGGCTGTTTCTGGATTGCATCCAGTAGTAATGAAGTACAACACTGAAACAGTCAAATAAACCTGGTTTCCATCAATATTTTAGAGGATAACGCATGTTAGATCTAGGTTTGGTCTGGGATTTTCACTCATCAGACTAATACTTTCGCATCCTTCACATACTTGTTGAACGGATCCTGGGTTTTTTCTGGTTTGGATCACGTAGTAATGAGGGACCACACTGAAGCAATCAATTAAACCTGGTCTTGATAAATATTTTAGAGGATAACGCATGTTAGGTCTGGGATTTGCCCTCATCAGACTCATACTTTCGCACACTTCACATACTCGTTGAACATATCGTGGGTTATTTTCTGGTTTGGATCACATAGTAATGAGGTACCACACTGAGACAGTCGATTAAACCAGGTTTCGATCAATATTTTTGAGGATAACGCATGTTAGGTCTAGGTTAGGCCTGGGATTTTCACTCATCAGGCTGATACTTTCGTATTCTTCACATACTTGTTGAACGGATCCTGGGTTTTTACTGGATTGGATCACGTTGTAATGTGGTACCACACTGAAACAGTCGATTAAACCAGGTTTCGATCAATATTTTTGAGGATAACGCATGTTAGGTGTAGGTTACGTCTGGGATTTTCACTCATCAGGCTCATACTTTCGCGTTTTTCACATACTTGTTGAACAGATCCTGAGTTTTTTCTGGTTTGGGTCGCGTAGTAATGTGGTACCACACTGAAACAGTCGATTAAACCAGGTTTCGATCAATATTTTTGAGGATAACGCATGTTAGGTCTAGGTTAGGCCTGGGATTTTCACTCATCAGACTCATACTTTCGCATTCTTCACATACTTGTTGAACGGATCCTGGGTTTTTTCTGGTTTGGATCACGTAGTAATGTGGGACCACGCTGAACCAATCAATTAAACCTGGTTTCGATCAATATTTTAGAGAATAATTCATGTTAGGCCTAGGTTAGGTCTAGGATTTGCCCTCATCAGGCTCATACTTTCGCATATTTCTCATACTTCATGGCTAGATCCTGGGCTGTTTCTGGATTGTATCACGTAGTAATGTGGTACCACGCTGAAACTGTCAATTAAACCTGGTTTTGATCAATATTTTAGAGGATAACGCAAGTTAGGTCTGGGATAGGTCTGGGATTCGCCCTCATCAGGCTCATACTTTCGCGTTTTTCACATACTTGTTGAACTGATACTGAGTTTTTTCTGGTTTGGGTCACGTAGTAATGTGGTCCCACACTGAAACAGTCGATTAAACCAGGTTTCGATCAATATTTTTGAGGATAACGCATGTTAGGTCTGGGATAGGTCTGGGATTTGCCCTCATCAGGCTCATACTTTCGCGTTTTTCACATACTTGTTGAACAGATCCTGGGTTTTTTCTGGTTTGGGTCACGTAGTAATGTGGTACCACACTGAAACAGTCGATTAAACCAGGTTTCGATCAATATTTTTGAGGATAATGCATGTTAGGTCTAGGTTAGGCCTGGGATTTTCACTCATCAGGCTTATACTTTCGCGTTTTTCACATACTTGTTGAACTGATCCTGGGTTTTTTCTGGTTTGGATCACGTAGTAATGTGGTACAGCACAGAAACAGTCAATTAAACCTGGTTTCCATCAATATTTTAGAGGACAACGCATGTTAGGTCTAGGTTAGGCCTGGGATTTGCCTTCATCAGGGTCATACTTTCGCATATTTCTCATACTTCATGGCTAGATCCTGGGCTGTTTCTGGATTGGATCACGTAGTAATGTGGTACCACACTGAAACAGTCAATTAAACCTGGTTTTGATCAATATTTTAGAGAACAACGCCGGTTAGGTTTGTGTTAGGTCTGGTATTTGCAATCATCTGCCTCATACTATCGCATTTTTCGCATACTTGTTGGCCAGATCCTGGACTCTTGCTGATTTGGATCACGTAGGAATGTGGTGCCAAACCGAAACAGTCAATTGAAGCTGGCTTCGATCAATATTTTAGGAGGAAACACCGGTTATGTCGGGGTTAGTTCTGGTATTTGCAATCATCTGGCTCATACTTTTGCATTTTTCGCATATTTGAATGGCCAGAACCCGGGCTCTTGCTGATTTGGATCACGTAGTAATGTGGACCCCACACCGAAACTGTCAATTAAGCCTGGTTCCGATTAATATTTTAGAGGATAACGGCGGTTATTTCTGGGTTAGGTCTGGTATTTGCCATCATCTAGCTCATACTTTCGCATTTTTCGCATACTTGTTGGCCATATCCTGGGCTTTTTCTGATTTGGATCACGTAGTAATGTGGCGCCACACCGAAACAGTCAATTAAACCTGGTTCCGATTAATATTTTAGAGGATAACGCCGGTTATGTCTGGGTTAGGTCTGGTATTTGCAATCATCTGACTCACACTTTCGCATTTGTCGCATATTTGTTGTCTAGATCCTGGGATTTTTCTGGATTGGATTACATAGTAATGTGGTACCACACCGAAACAGTCAACTAAACCTGGTTGCGATTAATATTTTAGAGGATAACGCCGGTTACGTCTGGGTTAGGTCTGGTATTTGCAATCATCTGACTCATACCTTCGCATTTTTCGCGTGCTTGTTGGCCAGATCATAGGCTCTTGTTGATTTGGATCACGTAGTAACGTGGTACCACACCGAAGCAGTCAATTAAACTTGGTTACGATTAATATTTTAGGGGGAAATACCGGTTATGTCTGGGTTAGTTCTCGTATTTGCAACCATCTGGCTCATACTTTCGCATTTTTCGCATAGTTGAATGGCCAGATCTTGGGCTTTTTTCGACTTGCATCTCGTAGTAATGTGGCACCACACTGAAACAGTCAATTAAACCTGGTTCCGATTAATATTTTAGAGGATAACGCCGGTTATGTCTGGGTTAGGTCTGGTATTTGCCATCATCTAGCTCATACTTTCGCATTTTTCGCATACTTGTTGGCCAGATCCTGGGTTTTTTCTGGATTGGATCACGTAGTAATGTGCTACCACACCGAAGCAATCAACTAAACTTGGTTACGATTAATATTTTAGAGGATAACGGCGGTTATGTCTGGGTTAGGTCTGGTATTTGCAATCATCTGACTCATACTTTTGCACTTTTCGCATACTTGTTGGCCAGATCCTGGGCTTATGCTGATTTGGATCACGTAGTAATGTGCTACCACACCGAAACAATCAACTAAACTTGGTTACGATTAATATTTTAGGGGGAAATACCGGTTATGTCTGGGTTAGTTCTCGTATTTGCAATCATCTAGTTCACACTTTCGCACTTTTCGTATACTTGTTGGCCAGATCCTGGGCTCTTGCTGATTTGGATCACGTAGTAATGTGGTACTACACTGAAACTGTCTATTAAACCTGGTTCCGATTAATATTTTAGAGGATAACGCCAGTTATGTCTGGGTTAGGTCTGGTATTTGCCATCATCTGACCCATACTTTCGCATTTTTCGCATACTTGTTGGCCAGATCCTTAGCTCTTGCTGATTTGGATCACGTAGTAATGTGGTACCACACCGAAATAGTCAATTGAAGCTGTTTTGGATCAATATTATAGGGGGAAACACCGGTTGTGTCTGTGTTAGGCCTGGTACTTGTAATCATCTGCCTCATACTTTCGCATGTTTTGCATTCTTGTTGGCCCGATCCTGGGTTTTTTCCGTTTTGGATCACGTTGTAATATGGTACCACACTGAAATAGTCAATTAAGCCTGGTTCCGATTAATATTTTAGAGAACAACGCCGGTTAGGTTTGTGTTAGGTCTGGTATTTGCAGTCATCTGCCTCATACTATCGCATTTTTCGCATACTTGTTGGCCAGATCCTGGACTCGTGCTGATATGGATCACGTAGGAATGCGGTACCAAACCGAAACAGTCAATTGAAGCTGTCTTCGATCAATATTTTAGGAGGAAACACCGGTTATGTCGGGGTTAGTTCTGGTATTTGCAATCATCTGGCTCATACTTTAGCATTTTTCGCATATTTGAATGGCCAGATCCCGGGCTCTTGCTGATTTGGATCACGTAGTAATGTGGACCCCACACCGAAACTGTCAATTAAGCCTGGTTCCGATTAATATTTTAGAGGATAACGCCGGTTATCTCTGGGTTAGGTCTGGTATTTGCCATCATCTAGCTCATACTTCCGCATTTTTCGCATACTTGTTGGCCAGATCCTGGGCTTATGCTGATTTGGATCACGTAGTAATGTGCTACCACACCGGAGGGGGTCAAATAAACCTGGTTTCGATTAATATTTTAGGGGGAATCACCGGTTATGTCTGGGTTAGGTCTGGTATTTGCCATCATCTACCTCATACTTTTTTTTTTTTTTTTTTTTTTTTTTTTTTGTCGTGGGGAAAATCTTCGAAAGACTCCCTCCCACCTCCTTGGGGAGAGGTGGGAGGGGTGTGTGGGATTCCCCGCGCCCGTACAACGACAGGCGCGGGACCTACCCACTAAAAACCCCACGGTGACCCTTCGGCACGCTTTGGGAGGATACCGGGAATCGCTCGAAGCCTTCTTCCGGTATCCTCCCCGTGCCCGCGCTTTCGCGCCCATCCCCCGGGGGGACAATCGGTCCCCCCAGTAGACACACTGCTTCATAGCGGCGGGACGGGGCCACTCCATCCCGCCGCTATCCGTCCCGGGGCCGCGTTTAGTGGCGGCTGCGAGCCCCAACTCGCAACCGCCCGCGACCCCGTTTCCACCCCTCGGCGGCCGGGCGTTCATGGCCGCACCAGACCGCCGAGTGTGCCTCCCCTTGCGTCGGACCGGTAGGGGGAGGCACTCCTACCCCCAACCGGTCCGACCCAGCGCCGCCTGGCGGGAGGAGGGTCCCCTCAGGACCCCCCTCCCAGCCTAGGTCATCCGCCACGCCGAGGCGGCCGCCCGCGACGCCTCGCGACCGGGCGACGACCTCGGGCCACCGCACGAGCGCGAGCTTCAGCGCGCCGCTGAAGCTCGCGCTCCCTCCCCGCGGCCTCCTTCTGCAACATTACGTTCTCGCAGAAGGAGGCCACGGCCCTCCACTTCTCCTCGCTGCCGAGCATGGCGCGCACCACGCCCGGCAGCGAGACATCCCGCCCGACGACGCCGACCAGGACCCGGCGCTCCCCCTCCCACGCGGGGCATACCTTCAGGGTATGATCCGCCGTGTCCTGCTCAGCGTCGCAGTGGCAGCAACGCGCCTTCGGCTCCTTCCCTATCCGGCACAGGTATCTTCCGAAGCTGCCATGCCCGGAAAATACCTGTGCCAGCCGGTAGGTGAGGCTGCCATGGCCTCTGTCCAGCCACTCCTTCAGGAGTGGCCGAACAGCCCCGACAGTCCGGTGCCCCGCGGTTGGCAGAGCCAGCCGCTCCTGCCACGCGAGCAACACGGACTGCCGGGCCTGGCGCTTCAAATCGCCCCAAGCAGGTTCCTGCTCACCCGGGACCGCCCCCACCCCCGCGCGACGGTCGACGCGGTGCCGGTACATCACCGCGTGCGACCGCGCGAGCAGGTCCATGGGCGGCATCCCCGCTAGAACCGTCGCCGCCTCATGTGACATGGTCCGATACCCGCGGACGACCCTGAGCGCCATGCGCCTCTGCACCCGACGCAGCATAGTCATGCTGCGCCGGGAGGCAGCCAGGTCGTCCGCCCAGACGGGGGCCCCGTATAGGGCCACCGACTGGACCATTGCCACATAGAGGCGACGAACTCGGCCCGCCGGGCCCCCCAGGTTGGGCAGGATCCGGCCCAGAGCCGCAACCATCCTTTCCAACCGGGGGACCAGGCAGCGGAAATGCTTCTCGAAACGCCAGTGGCTATCGAGGATCAGCCCCAGATACCTGATCTGGGGCTTCACCTCGATGTCAGCCCCACCCACCCGAATCAGAGGCGGTGGCGGATCCTGCCGAGGTGAATGAAACGTAATCACCTCGGTCTTATGGACCGCCACCGTCATCCCCATCCCCCTGATCCGGTCGACGACGCGTTGCGACCCCTCCTCCGCGCGACGCATGGCCCTCCCCCAGTGCGCCCCGACGGCCAGCACCAGTGTGTCATCCGCATAACACACCGCGCTGACGCCGTCGGGGAGGCCGGCCCGCAACACCGAGTCGTACGCGATGTTCCACAGGAGTGGCCCGAGGACCGACCCCTGCGGAACACCGCAGTACACCTCCCTCCGCATATCACCATCCCGGCCCGGATACTCGATCCACCTGCCGCGGAGATAATCCCCGACGACCGCCCTGAGACAAGGGGGGACTCGATGATATTCGAGCCCCCTCCTTATCTCTTCCCAGGGGAGGGTGTTAAAGGCATTGGCAATATCCAAGGATATTGCCAATGCCACCCCTCCCCGGGAGACGGCCGCCTCCGAGAGGGCCCTCACACGACCTATCGCGTCGATAGTCGATCGGCCCCCCCGGAAACCGAACTGGCAGTCGGCTAGACCGGGATCACCCCGCGACAGGTGCTCGACGAGGCGGGCAGCAATCACACGCTCGAAGAGCTTGCCCACCTCGTCGAGGAGACAAATGGGCCGGTATGCGGTGGGAGACTCCGCGGGCCGACCCTCCTTCCGGAGGAGGACCATCCTCGCCACCTTCCAACTGGGGGGGAATCGCCCGTCCCTCAGGCAGCGGTCGAACAACCGCCTGAGGTCGGCCCCAAGGACGCCCTGGGTCAAGACCCAAACCCGGCCGGGCACACCATCCGGACCCGGGGCCGTGTTACGAACCCCGAGCCGTCTGATGGCCGCTGCCAGCTCCTCCTGCGTGACCCCCAGCTCGGCCGTCCACTCCACTGGGACAGCCGCCGCCGCCGGAGGACGCGGTCCCCTCTCCCCAGTTGGGAAGAGTGTATTGACCACGTCCTCCAGCAGCCGGGGGTCAAGACCCTCGGTGACGGGGGGCGCCCACGGGCGGAGCTTATTCAGCACCACCTTATATGGGCGCCCCCATGGATCGTCATCAAGGGTCTGGAGGAGCTCCTTCCATGCATCTACCTCATACTTTCGCATTTTATGCATTCTTGTTGGCCAGATCCTGGGTTTTTTCTGGTTTGGATGACATAGTAATGTGGTACCACACCGAAACAGTCAATTAAACCTGGTTGCAATTTATATTTTACAGGATAACGGCGGTTATGTCTGGGTTAGGTCTGGTATTTTCCATCATCTAGCTCATACTTTCGCATTTTTCGCATACTTAATGGCCATATCCTGGGCTTTTTCTGATTTGGATCACGTAGGAATGTGGCGCCACACCGAAACAGTCAATTAACCCTGGTTCCGATTAATATTTTAGAGGATAACGGCGGTTATGTCTGGGTTAGGTCCGGTATTTGCAATCATCTGACTCACACTTTCGGATTTGTCGCGTATTTGCTGTCTAGATCCTGGGTTTTTTGTGGATTGGATTACATAGTAATGTGGTACCACACCGAAACAGTCAACTAAACCTGGTTGCGATTAATATTTTAGAGGATAACGCCGGTTACGTGCGGGTTAGGTCTGGTATTTGCAATCATCTGACTCATACCTTCGCATTTTTCGCGGGCTTGTTGGCCAGATCCTGGGCTTTTGTTGATTTGGATCACGTAGTAACGTGGTACCACACCGAAGCAGTCAATTGAACTTGGTTACGATTAATATTTTAGGGGGAAATACCGGTTATGTCTGGGTTAGTTCTCGTATTTGCAATCATCTGGCTCATACTTTCGCATTTTTCGCATAGTTGAATGGCCAGATCCTGGGCTTTTTCTGACTTGGATCTCGTAGTAATGTGGTACTACACTGAGACAGACAATTATACCTGGTTAGCCTTGAATGGCCAGATCCTGGGCTTTTTCCGTTTCGGATCTCGTAGTAATGTGGTACTACACTGAGACAGACAATTATACCTGGTTCCGATTAATATTTTAGAGGATAACGCCGGTTATGCCTGGGTTAGGTCTGGAATTTGCATTCATCTAGCTCATACTTTCGCATTTTTCGCATACCTGAATGGCCAGAGCCTGGGCTTTTCTTAGATTGGATCACGTAGTAATGTGGTACTACACTGAAACTGTCTATTAAACCTGGTTCCGATTAATATTTTAGAGGATAACGCCGGTTATGTCTGGGTTAGGTCTGGTATTTGCCATCATCTAGCTCATACTTTCACATTTTTCGCATACTTGAATGGCCAGAACCTGGGCTTCTTTTAGATTGGATCACGTAGTAATGTGGCACCACACCGAAACAGTCAATTAAGCCTGGTTCCGATTAATATTTTAAAGGATAACGGCGGTTATGTCTGGGTTAGGTCTGGTATTTGCCATCATCTAGCTCATACTTTCGCATTTTTCGCATACTTGTTGGCCAGGTCCTGGGTTTTTTCTGGATTGGATCACGTAGTAATGTGCTACCACACCGAAGCAATCAACTAAACTTGGTTACGATTAATATTTTAGAGGATAACGGCGGTTATGTCTGGGATAGGTCTGGTAATTGCAATCATCTGACTCATACTTTTGCATTTTTCGCATTCTTGTTGGCCAGATCCTGGGCTTATGCTGATTTGGATCACGTAGTAATGTGCTACCACACCGAAGCAATCAACTAAACTTGGTTACGATTATTATTTTAGAGGATAACGGCGGTTATGTCTGGGTTAGGTCTGGTATTTGCAATCATCTGACTCATACTTTTGCATTTTTCGCATACTTGAATGGCCACATCCTGGGCTTTTTCTGATTTGGATCACGCAGTAATGTGGTACCACACTGGAACAGGCAATTAAACCTGGTTCCGATTAATAGTTTAGAGGATAACGCCGGTTATGTCTGGGTTAGGTCTTTTATTTGCCATCATCTAGCTGATACTTTCGCATTTTTCGCATTCCTGTTGGCCAGATCCTGGCATTTTGCTTTTTTGGATCACGTAGTAATGTGGTACCACACTGAAGGGGTCAGTTAAACCTGGTTCCGATTAATATTTTAGAGGATAACGCTGGTTATGTCTGGGTTAGGTCTGGTGTTTGCCATCATCTATCTCATACTTTCGCATTTTTCGCATACTTGTTGGCCAGACCCTGGGTTTTTTCTGGTTTGGATCACGTAGTATTGTGGTACCACACCGAAAAAGATTATTAAACCTGGTTCCGATTAATATTTTAGAGGATAACGCTGGTTATGTCTGGGTTAGTTCTGGTATTTGCAATCATCTGGCTCATACTTTCGCAATTTTCGCATACTTGTTGGCCAGATCCAGGGTTTTTCCGGTTTGGATCACGTAGTAATGTGGTACCACACTGGAACAGTCAATGAATCCTGTTTCCGATTGATATTTTCGAGGATAACGCCGGTTATGTCTGGGTTAGTTCTCGTATTTGCAATCATCTAGTTCACACTTTCGCACTTTTCGCATACTTGTTGGCCAGATCCTGGGCTCTTGCTGATTTGGATCACGGAGTAATGTGGTACCAAACCGAAACAGTCAATTAAAGCTGGTTTCGATCAATATTTTAGGGGGAAACACCAGTTATGTCTGGGTTAGTTCTCGTATTTGCTATCATCTGGCTCATACTTTCGCATTTTTCGCATAGTTGAATGGCCAGAGCCTGGGCTTTTCTTAGATTGGATCACGTAGTAATGTGGTACCACACTGCAGGGGTCAATTAAACCTGGTTCCGATTAATATTTTAGAGGATAACGCCGGTTATGCCTGGGTTAGGTCTGGTATTTGCAATCATCTAGCTCATACTCTCGCATTTTTCGCATACTTGAATGGCCAGAGCCTGGGCTTTTCTTAGATTGGATCACGTAGTAATGTTGTACTACACTGAAACTGTCTATTAAACCTGGTTCCGATTAATATTTTAGAGGATAACGCCGGTTATGTCTGGGTTAGGTCTGGTATTTGCCATCATCTAGCTCATACTTTCGCATTTTTCGCATACTTGAATGGCCAGAACCTGGGCTTTTTTTAGATTGGATAACGTAGTAATGTGGCACCACACCGAAACAGTCAATTAAACCTGGTTCCGATTAATATTTTAGAGGATAACGCCGGTTATGTCTGGGTTAGGTCTGGTATTTGCCATCATCTAGCTCATACTTTCGCATTTTTCACATACTTGAATGGACAGAACCTGGGCTTTTTTTAGATTGGATCAGGTAGTAATGTGGCACCACACCGAAACAGTCAATTAAGCCTGGTTCCGATTAACATTTTAGAGGATAGCGGCGGTTATGTCTGGGTTAGGTCTGGTATTTGCCATCATCTAGCTCATACTTTCGCATTTTTCGCATACTTGTTGGCAATATCCTGGGCTTTTTCTGATTTGGATCACGCAGTAATGTGGCGCCACACCGAAACAGTCAATTAACCCTGGTTCCGATTAATATTTTAGAGGATAACGGCGGTTATGTCTGGGTTAGGTCTGGTATTTGCCATCATCTTCCTCATACTTTCGCATGTTTTGCATTCTTGTTGGCCAGATCCTGGGTTTTTTCCGGTTTGGATCACGTTGTAATGTGGTACCACACTGAAATAGTCAATTAACCCTGGTTCCGATTAATATTATAGAGGATAACGGCGGTTATGTCTGGGTTAGGTCTGGTATTTGCCATCATCTAGCTCATACTTTCGCATTTTTCGCATTCTTGTTGGCCAGATCCTGGGCTTATGCTGATTTGGATCATGTAGTAATGTGCTACCACACCGAAGCAATCAACTAAACTTGGTTACGATTAATATTTTAGAGGATAACGGCGGTTATGGCTGGGTTAGGTCTGGTATTTGCAATCATCATCCTCTTGCTTTCGCATTTCTCGCATACTTGTTGGCCAGATCCTGGGTTTTTTCAGGTTTGGATTAAGCAGTAATGTGGTACCACACCGAACCAGTCAATTAAACCGTGTTCCGATTGATATTTTCGAGGATAACGCCGGTTATGTCTGGGCTAGTTCTCGTATTTGCAATTATCTAGTTCACACTTTCGCACTTTTCGCATACTTGTTGGCCAGATCCTGGGCTCTTGCTGATTGGGTTCACGTAGTAATGTGGTACCAAACCGAAACAGTCAATTAAAGCTGGTTTCGATCAATATTTCAGGGGGAAACACCGGTTACGTCTGGGTTAGTTCTCGTATTTGCGATCATCTGGCTCATACTTTCGCATTTTTCGCATAGTTGAATGGCCAGATCCTGGGCTTTTTCTGATTTGGATCTCGTAGTAATGTGGTACTACACTGAGACAGACAATTATACCTGGTTCCGATTAATATTTTAGAGGATAACCCCAGTTATGTCTGGGTTAGGTCTGGTATTTGCCATCATCTGACTCATACTTTCGCATTTTTCGCATACCATTGGCCAGATCCTTAGCTCTTGCTGATTTGGAGCACGTAGTAATGTGGTACCACACCGAAATAGTCAATTAAAGCTGGTTTCGATCAATATTATAGGGGGAAACACCAGTTGTGTCTGTGTTACGCCTGGTACTTGTAATCATCTGCCTCATACTTTCGCATGTTTTGCATTCTTGTTGGCCCGATCCTGGGTTTCTTCCGGTTTGGATCACGTTGTAATGTGGTACCACACTGAAATAGTCAATAAGCCTGGTTCCGATTAATATTTTAGAGAACAACGCCGGTTAGGTTTGTGTTAGGTCTGGTATTTGCAATCATCTGCCTCATACTATCGCATTTTTCGCATATTTGAATGGCCAGATCCCGGGCTCTTGCTGATTTGGATCACATAGTAATGTGGACCCCACACCGAAACTGTCAATTAAGCCTGGTTACGATTAATATTTTAGAGGATAACGGCGGTTATGTCTGGGTTAGGTCTGGTATTTGCCATCATCTACCTCATACTTTCGCATTTTATGCTTTCTTGTTGGCCAGATCCTGGGTTTTTTCTGGTTTGGATGACATAGTAATGTGGTACCACACCGAAACAGTCAATTAAACCAGGTTGCAATTTATATTTTAGAGGATAACGGCGGTTATGTCTGGGTTAGGTCTGGTATTTGCCATCATCTAGCTCATACTTTCGCATTTTTCGCATACTTGTTGGCAATATCCTGGGCTTTTTCTGATTTGGATCACGCAGTAATGTGGCGCCACACCGAAACAGTCAATTAACCCTGGTTCCGATTAATATTTTAGAGGATAACGGCGGTTATGTCTGGGTTAGGTCTGGTATTTGCCATCATCTTCCTCATACTTTCGCATGTTTTGCATTCTTGTTGGCCAGATCCTGGGTTTTTTCCGGTTTGGATCACGTTGTAATGTGGTACCACACTGAAATAGTCAATTAACCCTGGTTCCGATTAATATTATAGAGGATAACGGCGGTTATGTCTGGGTTAGGTCTGGTATTTGCCATCATCTAGCTCATACTTTCGCATTTTTCGCATTCTTGTTGGCCAGATCCTGGGCTTATGCTGATTTGGATCATGTAGTAATGTGCTACCACACCGAAGCAATCAACTAAACTTGGTTACGATTAATATTTTAGAGGATAACGGCGGTTATGTCTGGGTTAGGTCTGATATTTGCAATCATCATCCTCTTGCTTTCGCATTTCTCGCATACTTGTTGGCCAGATCCTGGGTTTTTTCAGGTTTGGATTAAGCAGTAATGTGGTACCACACCGAACCAGTCAATTAAACCGTGTTCCGATTGATATTTTCGAGGATAACGCCGGTTATGTCTGGGCTAGTTCTCGTATTTGCAATTATCTAGTTCACACTTTCGCACTTTTCGCATACTTGTTGGCCAGATCCTGGGCTCTTGCTGATTGGGTTCACGTAGTAATGTGGTACCAAACCGAAACAGTCAATTAAAGCTGGTTTCGATCAATATTTCAGGGGGAAACACCGGTTATGTCTGGGTTAGTTCTCGTATTTGCGATCATCTGGCTCATACTTTCGCATTTTTCGCATACTTGGTGGGCAGATCCTGGGTTTTTTTCTGGTTTGGATCACGTAGTAATGTGGTACCACACCGAATCTGTCAATTAAACCTGGTTCCGTTTAATATTTTGGAGGATAACGCCGGTTATGTCTGGGTTAGGTCTGGTATTTGCCATCATCTGCCTCATACTTTCGCATGTTTTGCATTCTTGTTGGCCAGATCCTGGGTTTTTTTCCGGTTTGGATCACGTTGTAATGTGGTACCACACTGAAATAGTCAATTAAGCCTGGTTCCGATTAATATTTTAGAGAACAACGCCGGTTAGGTTTGTGTTAGGTCTGGTATTTGCAATCATCTGCCTCATACTATCGCATTTTTCGCATACTTCTTGGCCAGATCCCGGGCTCTTGCTGATTTGGATCACGTAGTAATGTGGTACCAAGCCGAAACAGTCAATTAAAGCTCGTATCGATCAATATTTTAGGGGGAAACACCGGTTATGTCTGGGTTAGGTCTGGTGTTAGCCATCATCTATCTCACACTTTCGCATTTGTCGCATATTTGTTGTCTAGATCCTGGGTTTTTTCTGGTTTGGATCACGTAGTAATGTGGTACCACACCGAAACTGTCAATTAAACCTGGTTCCGATTAATATTTTGCAGGATAACGCCGGTTATGTCTGGGTTAGGTCTGGTATTTGCCATCATCTAGCTCATACTTTCGCATTTTTCGTATACTTGTTGGCCAGATGCCGGGCTTTTCCTCATTTGGATCACGTAGTAATGTGGTACTACACTGAAGGGGTCAATTAAACCGGGCTCCGATTAATAGTTTAGAGGATAACGCCGGTTATGTCTGGGTTAGGTCTGGTATTTGCCATCATCTAGCTCATACTTTCGCATTTTTCGCAATACTTGTTGGCCAGGTTCTGGGCTCTTGCTGATTTGCTTCACGTAGTAATGTGGTACCAAACCGAAACAGTCAATTAAAGCTCGTATCGATCAATATTTTAGGGGGAAACACCGGTTATGTCTGGGTAAGGTCTGGTATTTGCCATCATCTGACTCATAGTTTTGCAATCTTCGCATACTTGTTGGCCAGATTCTTGGTGTTTTCTGGTTTGGATTACGTAGTAACATGGTACCACACCGAAGCAGTCAATTAAACTTGGTTACGATTAATATTATAGAGGATAACTCCGGTTATGTCGGGGTTAGTTCTGGTATTTGCAATTATCTGGCTCATACTTTTGCATTTTTCGCATATTTGAATGGCCAGATACCGGGCTCTTGCAGATTTGGATCACGTAGTAATGTGGTACCTAACCGAAACAGTCAATTAATGCAGGTTTCGATCAATATTATAGGGGGAAACACCGGTTGTGTCTGGGATAGTTCTCGTATTTGCGATCATCTGGCTCATAGTTTTGCAATCTTCGCATACTTGTTGGCCAGATCCTGGGCTTTTCCTGATTTGGATCACGTAGTAATGTGGTACTACACCGAAAAAGTCAATTAAACCTGGTTCCGATTAATATTTTAGAAGATAACGCCGGTTATGTCTGGGTCAGGTCTGGTATTTGCCATCATCTGCCTCATACTTTCGCATGTTTTGCATTCTTTGTTGGCCAGATCCTGGGTTTTTCCGGTTTGGATCACGTTGTAATGTGGTACCACACTGAAATAGTCAATTAAGACTGGTTCCGATTAATATTTTAGAGAACAACGCCGGTTAGGTTTGTGTTAGGTCTGGTAGTTGCAATCATCTGCCTCATACTATCGCATTTTTCGCATACTTGTTGGCCAGATCCCGGGCACTTGCTGATTTGGATCACGTAGTAATGTGGTACCAAACCGAAACAGTCAATTGAAGCTGGCTTCGATCTATATTTTAGGAGGAAACACCGGTTATGCCTGGGTTAGGTCTGGTATTTGCCATCATCTACCTCATACTTTCGCATTTTATGCATTCTTGTTGGCCAGATCCGTGGTTATTTCTGGTTGTGATCACATAGTAATGTGGTACAAACCCGAATCAGTCAATTAAACCTGGTTGCGATTTATATTTTAGAGGATAACGGCGGTTATGTCTATGTTAGGTCTGGTATTTGCCATCACCTACCTCATACTTTCGCATGTTTTGCATTCTTGTTGGCCAGATCCTGGGCTTTTGTTGATTTGGGTCACGTAGTAACGTGGTACCACACCGAAGCAGTCAATTGAAGCTGGCTTCGATCAATATTTTAGGAGGAAACACCGGTTATGTCTGGGTTAGGTCTGGTATTTGCCATCATCTGACTCATACTTTCGCATTTTTTGCATTCTTGTTGGCCAGATCCTGGGTTTTTTACTGGTTAGGATCACGTACTAATGTGGTGCCACAATGAAATAGTCAATTCTACCTGTATTCGATCAATATTTTAGGGGATATCGCCGGTTAGGTATGGGCTCCGTCTGGTAATTGCAATTATCTTCCTCTTGCTTTCGCATTTTTCGCATACTTGTTGGCCAGATCCTGGGCTTTTTCTGATTTGTATCACGTATTAATGTGGTACCACACAGGTACAGTCAATTAATCCTGGTTCCGATTAATATTTTAGAGGATAACGCCGGTTATGTCTGGGTTAGGTCTGGTATTTGCCATCATCTAGCTCATACTTTCGCATTTTTCGCATACTTGAATGGCCAGAACCTGGGTTTTTTTAGATTGGATCACGTAGTAATGTGGCACCACACCGAAACAGTCAATTAAACCTGGTTCCGATTAATATTTTAGAGGATAACGCCGGTTATGTCTGGGTTAGGTCTGGTATTTGCAATCATCTGACTCACACTTTCGCATTTGTCGCATATTTGTTGTCTAGATCCTGGGTTTTTTCTGGATTGGATTACATAGTAATGTGGTACCACAACGAAACAGTCAACTAAACCTGGTTGCGATTAATAGTTTAGAGAATAACGCCGGTTACGTCTGCGTTAGGTCTGGTATTTGCAATCATCTGACTCACACTTTCGCATTTGTCGCATATTTGTTGTCTTGATCCTGGGTTTTTTCTGGATTGGATTACATAGTAATGTGGTACCACAACGAAACAGTCTACTAAACCTGGTTGCGATTAATAGTTTGGAGAATAACGCCGGTTACGTCTGCGTTAGGTCTGGTATTTGCAATTATCTGACTCATACATTCGCATTTTTCGCGTGCTTGTTGGCCAGATCCTGGGCTTTTGTTGATTTGGGTCACGTAGTAACGTGGTACCACACCGAAGCAGTCAATTAAACTTGGTTACGATTAATATTTTAGGGGGAAATACCGGTTATGTCTGGGTTAGTTCTCGTATTTGCAATCATCTGGCTCATACTTTCGCATTTTTCGCATAGTTGAATGGCCAGATCCTGGGCATTTTCTGACTTGGATCTCGTAGTAATGTGGTACTACACTGAGACTGACAATTATACCTGGTTAGACTTGAATGGCCAGATCCTGGGCTTTTTCTGATTCGGATCACGTAGTAATGTGGTACTACACTGAAACTGTCTATTAAACCTGGTTCCGATTAATATTTTAGAGGATAACGCCGGTTATGTCTGGGTTAGGTCTGGTATTTGCCATCATCTAGCTCATACTTTCGCATTTTTCGCATACTTGAATGGCCAGAACCAGGGCTTTTTTTAGATTGGATAACGTAGTAATGTGGCACCACACCGAAACAGTCAATTAAACCTGGTTCCGATTAATATTTTAGAGGATAACGCCGGTTACGTCTGGGTTAGGTCTGGTATTTGCCATCATCCAGCTCATACTTTCGCATTTTTCGAATACTTGTTGGCCAGATCCCGGGCTTCTCCTGATTTGGATCACGTAGTAATGTGGCACCACACAGAAACAGTCAATTAAACCTGGTTCCGATTAATATTTTAGAGAACAACGCCGGTTAGGTTTGTGTTAGGTCTGGTATTCGCAATCATCTGACTCATACATTCGCATTTTTCGCGTGCTTGTTGGCCAGATCCTGGGCTTTTGTTGATTTGGGTCACGTAGTAACGTGGTACCACACCGAAGCAGTCAATTGAAGCTGGCTTCGATCAATATTTTAGGAGGAAACACCGGTTATGTCTGGGTTAGGTCTGGTATTTGCCATCATCTGACTCATACTTTCGCATTTTTTGCATTCTTGTTGGCCAGATCCGTGGTTATTTCTGGTTGTGATCACATAGTAATGTGGTACAAACCCGAATCAGTCAATTAAACCTGGTTGCGATTTATATTTTAGAGGATAACGGCGGTTATGTCTATGTTAGGTCTGGTATTTGCCATCACCTACCTCATACTTTCGCATGTTTTGCATTCTTGTTGGCCAGATCCTGGGCTTTTGTTGATTTGGGTCACGTAGTAACGTGGTACCACACCGAAAAAGTCAATTAAACCTGGTTCCGATTAATATTTTAGAAGATAACGCCGGTTATGTCTGGGTCAGGTCTGGTATTTGCCATCATCTGCCTCATACTTTCGCATGTTTTGCATTCTTTGTTGGCCAGATCCTGGGTTTTTCCGGTTTGGATCACGTTGTAATGTGGTACCACACTGAAATAGTCAATTAAGACTGGTTCCGATTAATATTTTAGAGAACAACGCCGGTTAGGTTTGTGTTAGGTCTGGTAGTTGCAATCATCTGCCTCATACTATCGCATTTTTCGCATACTTGTTGGCCAGATCCCGGGCACTTGCTGATTTGGATCACGTAGTAATGTGGTACCAAACCGAAACAGTCAATTGAAGCTGGCTTCGATCTATATTTTAGGAGGAAACACCGGTTATGCCTGGGTTAGGTCTGGTATTTGCCATCATCTACCTCATACTTTCGCATTTTATGCATTCTTGTTGGCCAGATCCGTGGTTATTTCTGGTTGTGATCACATAGTAATGTGGTACAAACCCGAATCAGTCAATTAAACCTGGTTGCGATTTATATTTTAGAGGATAACGGCGGTTATGTCTATGTTAGGTCTGGTATTTGCCATCACCTACCTCATACTTTCGCATGTTTTGCATTCTTGTTGGCCAGATCCTGGGCTTTTGTTGATTTGGGTCACGTAGTAACGTGGTACCACACCGAAGCAGTCAATTGAAGCTGGCTTCGATCAATATTTTAGGAGGAAACACCGGTTATGTCTGGGTTAGGTCTGGTATTTGCCATCATCTGACTCATACTTTCGCATTTTTTGCATTCTTGTTGGCCAGATCCTGGGTTTTTTACTGGTTAGGATCACGTACTAATGTGGTGCCACAATGAAATAGTCAATTCTACCTGTATTCGATCAATATTTTAGGGGATATCGCCGGTTAGGTATGGGCTCCGTCTGGTAATTGCAATTATCTTCCTCTTGCTTTCGCATTTTTCGCATACTTGTTGGCCAGATCCTGGGCTTTTTCTGATTTGTATCACGTATTAATGTGGTACCACACAGGTACAGTCAATTAATCCTGGTTCCGATTAATATTTTAGAGGATAACGCCGGTTATGTCTGGGTTAGGTCTGGTATTTGCCATCATCTAGCTCATACTTTCGCATTTTTCGCATACTTGAATGGCCAGAACCTGGGTTTTTTTAGATTGGATCACGTAGTAATGTGGCACCACACCGAAACAGTCAATTAAACCTGGTTCCGATTAATATTTTAGAGGATAACGCCGGTTATGTCTGGGTTAGGTCTGGTATTTGCAATCATCTGACTCACACTTTCGCATTTGTCGCATATTTGTTGTCTAGATCCTGGGTTTTTTCTGGATTGGATTACATAGTAATGTGGTACCACAACGAAACAGTCAACTAAACCTGGTTGCGATTAATAGTTTAGAGAATAACGCCGGTTACGTCTGCGTTAGGTCTGGTATTTGCAATCATCTGACTCACACTTTCGCATTTGTCGCATATTTGTTGTCTTGATCCTGGGTTTTTTCTGGATTGGATTACATAGTAATGTGGTACCACAACGAAACAGTCTACTAAACCTGGTTGCGATTAATAGTTTGGAGAATAACGCCGGTTACGTCTGCGTTAGGTCTGGTATTTGCAATTATCTGACTCATACATTCGCATTTTTCGCGTGCTTGTTGGCCAGATCCTGGGCTTTTGTTGATTTGGGTCACGTAGTAACGTGGTACCACACCGAAGCAGTCAATTAAACTTGGTTACGATTAATATTTTAGGGGGAAATACCGGTTATGTCTGGGTTAGTTCTCGTATTTGCAATCATCTGGCTCATACTTTCGCATTTTTCGCATAGTTGAATGGCCAGATCCTGGGCATTTTCTGACTTGGATCTCGTAGTAATGTGGTACTACACTGAGACTGACAATTATACCTGGTTAGACTTGAATGGCCAGATCCTGGGCTTTTTCTGATTCGGATCACGTAGTAATGTGGTACTACACTGAAACTGTCTATTAAACCTGGTTCCGATTAATATTTTAGAGGATAACGCCGGTTATGTCTGGGTTAGGTCTGGTATTTGCCATCATCTAGCTCATACTTTCGCATTTTTCGCATACTTGAATGGCCAGAACCAGGGCTTTTTTTAGATTGGATAACGTAGTAATGTGGCACCACACCGAAACAGTCAATTAAACCTGGTTCCGATTAATATTTTAGAGGATAACGCCGGTTACGTCTGGGTTAGGTCTGGTATTTGCCATCATCCAGCTCATACTTTCGCATTTTTCGAATACTTGTTGGCCAGATCCCGGGCTTCTCCTGATTTGGATCACGTAGTAATGTGGCACCACACAGAAACAGTCAATTAAACCTGGTTCCGATTAATATTTTAGAGAACAACGCCGGTTAGGTTTGTGTTAGGTCTGGTATTCGCAATCATCTGACTCATACATTCGCATTTTTCGCGTGCTTGTTGGCCAGATCCTGGGCTTTTGTTGATTTGGGTCACGTAGTAACGTGGTACCACACCGAAGCAGTCAATTGAAGCTGGCTTCGATCAATATTTTAGGAGGAAACACCGGTTATGTCTGGGTTAGGTCTGGTATTTGCCATCATCTGACTCATACTTTCGCATTTTTTGCATTCTTGTTGGCCAGATCCTGGGTTTTTTACTGGTTAGGATCACGTACTAATGTGGTGCCACAATGAAATAGTCAATTCTACCTGTATTCGATCAATATTTTAGGGGATATCGCCGGTTAGGGATGGGCTCCGTCTGGTAATTGCAATTATCTTCCTCTTGCTTTCGCATTTTTCGCATACTTGTTGGCCAGATCCTGGGCTTTTTCTGATTTGTATCACGTATTAATGTGGTACCACACAGGTACAGTCAATTAATCCTGGTTCCGATTAATATTTTAGAGGATAACGCCGGTTATGTCTGGGTTAGGTCTGGTATTTGCCATCATCTAGCTCATACTTTCGCATTTTTCGCATACTTGAATGGCCAGAACCTGGGTTTTTTTAGATTGGATCACGTAGTAATGTGGCACCACACCGAAACAGTCAATTAAACCTGGTTCCGATTAATATTTTAGAGGATAACGCCGGTTATGTCTGGGTTAGGTCTGGTATTTCCAATCATCTGACTCACACTTTCGCATTTGTCGCATATTTGTTGTCTAGATCCTGGGTTTTTTCTGGATTGGATTACATAGTAATGTGGTACCACAACGAAACAGTCAACTAAACCTGGTTGCGATTAATAGTTCAGAGAATAACGCCGGTTACGTCTGCGTTAGGTCTGGTATTTGCAATCATCTGACTCATACATTCGCATTTTTCGCGTGCTTGTTGGCCAGATCCTGGGCTTTTGTTGATTTGGGTCACGTAGTAACGTGGTACCACACCGAAGCAGTCAATTAAACTTGGTTACGATTAATATTTTAGGGGGAAATACCGGTTATGTCTGGGTTAGTTCTCGTATTTGCAATCATCTGGCTCATACTTTCGCATTTTTCGCATAGTTGAATGGCCAGATCCTAGGCATTTTCTGACTTGCATCTCGTAGTAATGTGGTACTACACTGAAACTGTCTATTAAACCTGGTTCCGATTAATATTTTAGAGGATAACGCCGATTATGTCTGGGTTAGGTCTGGTATTTGCCATCATCTAGCTCATACTTTCGCATTTTTCGCATACTTGAATGGCCAGAACCTGGGCTTTTTTTAGATTGGATAACGTAGTAATGTGGCACCACACCGAAACAGTCAATTAAACCTGGTTCCGATTAATATTTTAGAGGATAACGCCGGTTACGTCTGGGTTAGGTCTAGTATTTGCCATCTTCTAGCTCATACTTTCGCATTTTTCGCATACTTGTTGGACAGTTCCTGTGCTTTTGCTGATTTGGATCACGTAGTAATGTAGTATCACACTGAAGGGGTCAATTAAACCTGGTTCCGATTAATAGTTTAGAGGAAAACGCCGGTTATGTCTGGGTTAGTTCTCGTATTTGCGATCATCTGGCTCATACTTTCGCATTTTTCACATAGTTGAATGGCCAGATCCTGGGCTTTTTCTGATTTGGATCTCGTAGTAATGTGGTACTACACAGACAGACAACTATACCTGGTTCCGATTAATATTTTTGAGGATAACGCCGGTTACGTCTGGGTTAGGTCTGGTATTTGCCACCATCTAGCTCATACTTTCGCATTTTTCGCATACTTGAATGGCCAGAACCCGGGCTTTTTTTAGATTGGATCACGTAGTAATGTGGCACCACACCGAAACAGTCAATTAAGCCTGGTTCCGATTAATATTTTAGAGGATAACAGCGGTTATGTCTGGGTTAGGTCTGGTATTTGCCATCATCTCGCTCATACTTTCGCATTTTTCGTATACCTGTTGGCCAGATCCTTGGTTTTTTCTGGTTTTGATCACATAGTAATGTGGTACCACACCGAAACAGTCAATTAAACCTGGTTGCGTTTTATATTTTAGAGGATAACGGCGGTTATGTCTGGGTTAGGTCTGGTATTTGCCATCATCTAGCTCATACTTTCGCTTTTTTCGCATACTTGTTGGCCAGATCCTGGGCTTTTCCTGATTTGGATCACGTAGTAACGTGGTACCACACCGAAGCAGTCAATTAAACTTGGTTACGATTAATATTTTAGGGGGAAATACCGGTTATGTCTGGGTTAGTTCTCGTATTTGCCATCATCTGACTTATACTTTCGCATCTTTCGCATACCTATTGGCCAGATCCTTAGCTCTTGCTGATTTGGATCACGTAGTAATGTGGTACCACACTGAAATAGTCAATTAGAGCTGGTTTCGATCAATATTATAGGGGGAAACACCGGTTGTGTCTGTGTTAGGCCTGGTACTTGTAATCATCTGCCTCATACTTTCGCATGTTTTGCATTCTTGTTGGCCCGATCCTGGGTTTTTTCCGGTTTGGATCACGTTGTAATGTGGTACCACACTGAAATAGTCAATTAAGCCTGGTTCCGATTAATATTTTAGAGAACAACGACGGTTAGGTTTGTGTTAAGTATGGTATTTGCAGTCATCTGCCTCATACTATCGCATTTTTCGCATACTTGTTGGCCAGATCCTGGGCTTTTCCTGATTTGGGTCACGTAGTAACGTGGTACCACACCGAAGTAGTCAATTAAACTTGGTTACGATTAATATTTTAGGGGGAAACACCGGTTGTGTCTGGGTTAGGCCTGGTATTTGCCATCATCTACCTCATACTTTCGCATTTTTCGCATACTTGTTGGCGGATCCCGGGCTTTTCCTGATTTGGATCACGTAGTAACGTGGTACCACACCGAAGCAGTCAATTAAACTTGGTTACGATTAATATTTTAGGGGGAAATACCGGTTATGTCTGGGTTAGTTCTCGTATTTGCCATCATCTGACTCATACTTTCGCATTTTTCGCATACTTGTTGGCCAGATCCTGGACTCTTGCTGATTTGGATCACGTAGGAATGTGGTACCAAACCGTAACAGTCAATTAATGCTGGTTTCGGTCAATATTTTAGAGGTTCACGGCGGTTATGTCTGCGTTAGGTCTGGTATTTGCCATCATCTAGCTCATACTTTCGCATTTTTCGCATACTTGTTGGCCAGATCCTGGGCTTATGCTGATTTGGATCACGTAGTAATGTGCTACCACACCGAAGCAATCAACTAAACTTGGTTCCGATTAATATTTTAGAGCATAACGGCGGTTATGTCTTGGTTAGGTCTGGTATTTGCCATCATCTAGCTCATACTTTCGCATTTTTCGCATTCTTGTTGGCCAGATCCTAGGCTTTTGCTGATTTGGATCACGTAGAAATGTGGTACCACACCGAAACAGGCGATTAAACCTGGTTGCGATTAATATTTTTGAGGATAACACCGGTTAGGTCTGGGCTACGTCTGATAATTGCAATCATCATCCTCTTGCTTTCGCATTTCTCGCATACTTGTTGGCCAGATCCTGGGTTTTTTCTGATTTGGATTAGGCAGTAATGTGGTACCACACCGAACCAGTCAATTAAACCTGGTTCCGATTAATATTTTAGAGGATAACACCGGTTATGTCTGGGTTAGGTCTGGTATTTGCCATCATCTGACTCATACTTTCGCATTCTTCGCATACTTGTTGGCCAGATCATGGGTTTTTTCTGGTTTGGGTCACGTAGTAACGAGGTACCACACTGTAGCAGTCACTTAAACTTGGTTACGATTAATATTTTAGAGGATAACGGCGGTTATGTCTGGGTTAGGTCTGGTATTTGCCATCATCTACCTCATACTTTCGCATTTTTCGCATACTTGTTGGCCAGATCCTGGGCTTATGCTGATTTGGATCACGTAGTAATGTGCTACCACACCGAAGCAATCAACTAAACTTGGTTACGATTAATATTTTAGAGGATAACGCCGGTTATGTCTGGGTTAGGTCTGGTATTTCCAATCATCTGACTCACACTTTCGCATTTGTCGCATATTTGTTGTCTAGATCCTGGGTTTTTTCTGGATTGGATTACATAGTAATGTGGTACCACAACGAAACAGTCAACTAAACCTGGTTGCGATTAATAGTTTAGAGAATAACGCCGGTTACGTCTGCGTTAGGTCTGGTATTTGCAATCATCTGACTCATACATTCGCATTTTTCGCGTGCTTGTTGGCCAGATCCTGGGCTTTTGTTGATTTGGGTCACGTAGTAACGTGGTACCACACCGAAGCAGTCAATTAAACTTGGTTACGATTAATATTTTAGGGGGAAATACCGGTTATGTCTGGGTTAGTTCTCGTATTTGCAATCATCTGGCTCATACTTTCGCATTTTTCGCATAGTTGAATGGCCAGATCCTAGGCATTTTCTGACTTGGATCTCGTAGTAATGTGGTACTACACTGAAACTGTCTATTAAACCTGGTTCCGATTAATATTTTAGAGGATAACGCCGATTATGTCTGGGTTAGGTCTGGTATTTGCCATCATCTAGCTCATACTTTCGCATTTTTCGCATACTTGAATGGCCAGAACCCGCGCTTTTTTTAGATTGGATCACGTAGTAATGTGGCACCACACCGAAACAGTCAATTAAGCCTGGTTCCGATTAATATTTTAGAGGATAACAGCGGTTATGTCTGGGTTGGGTCTGGTATTTGCCATCATCTAGCTCATACTTTCGCATTTTTCGCATACTTGAATGGCCAGAACCCGCGCTTTTTTTAGATTGGATCACGTAGTAATGTGGCACCACACCGAAACAGTCAATTAAGCCTGGTTCCGATTAATATTTTAGAGGATAACAGCGGTTATGTCTGGGTTGGGTCTGGTATTTGCCATCATCTCGCTCATACTTTCGCATTTTTCGTATACCTGTTGGCCAGATCCTTGGTTTTTTCTGGTTTTGATCACATAGTAATGTGGTACCACACCGAAACAGTCAATTAAACCTGGTTGCGTTTTATATTTTAGAGGATAACGGCGGTTATGTCTGGGTTAGGTCTGGTATTTGCCATCATCTAGCTCATACTTTCGCTTTTTTCGCATACTTGTTGGCCAGATCCTGGGCTTTTCCTGATTTGGATCACGTAGTAACGTGGTACCACACCGAAGCAGTCAATTAAACTTGGTTACGATTAATATTTTAGGGGGAAATACCGGTTATGTCTGGGTTAGTTCTCGTATTTGCCATCATCTGACTTATACTTTCGCATCTTTCGCATACCTATTGGCCAGATCCTTAGCTCTTGCTGATTTGGATCACGTAGTAATGTGGTACCACACTGAAATAGTCAATTAGAGCTGGTTTCGATCAATATTATAGGGGGAAACACCGGTTGTGTCTGTGTTAGGCCTGGTACTTGTAATCATCTGCCTCATACTTTCGCATGTTTTGCATTCTTGTTGGCCCGATCCTGGGTTTTTTCCGGTTTGGATCACGTTGTAATGTGGTACCACACTGAAATAGTCAATTAAGCCTGGTTCCGATTAATATTTTAGAGAACAACGACGGTTAGGTTTGTGTTAAGTCTGGTATTTGCAGTCATCTGCCTCATACTATCGCATTTTTCGCATACTTGTTGGCCAGATCCTGGGCTTTTCCTGATTTGGGTCACGTAGTAACGTGGTACCACACCGAAGTAGTCAATTAAACTTGGTTACGATTAATATTTTAGGGGGAAACACCGGTTGTGTCTGGGTTAGGCCTGGTATTTGCCATCATCTACCTCATACTTTCGCATTTTTCGCATACTTGTTGGCGGATCCCGGGCTTTTCCTGATTTGGATCACGTAGTAACGTGGTACCACACCGAAGCAGTCAATTAAACTTGGTTACGATTAATATTTTAGGGGGAAATACCGGTTATGTCTGGGTTAGGTCTGGTATTTGCCATCATCTAGCTCATACTTTCGCATTTTTCGCATACTTGTTGGCCAGATCCTGGGCTTATGCTGATTTGGATCACGTAGTAATGTGCTACCACACCGAAGCAATCAACTAAACTTGGTTCCGATTAATATTTTAGAGGATAACGGCGGTTATGTCTTGGTTAGGTCTGGTATTTGCCATCATCTAGCTCATACTTTCGCATTTTTGGCATTCTTGTTGGCCAGATCCTAGGCTTTTGCTGATTTGGATCACGTAGAAATGTGGTACCACACCGAAACAGGCGATTAAACCTGGTTGCGATTAATATTTTTGAGGATAACACCGGTTAGGTCTGGGCTACGTCTGATAATTGCAATCATCATCCTCTTGCTTTCGCATTTCTCGCATACTTGTTGGCCAGATCCTGGGTTTTTTCTGATTTGGATTAGGCAGTAATGTGGTACCACACCGAACCAGTCAATTAAACCTGGTTCCGATTAATATTTTAGAGGATAACACCGGTTATGTCTGGGTTAGGTCTGGTATTTGCCATCATCTGACTCATACTTTCGCATTCTTCGCATACTTGTTGGCCAGATCATGGGTTTTTTCTGGTTTGGGTCACGTAGTAACGAGGTACCACACTGTAGCAGTCAATTAAACTTGGTTACGATTAATATTTTAGAGGATAACGGCGGTTATGTCTGGGTTAGGTCTGGTATTTGCCATCATCTACCTCATACTTTCGCATTTTTCGCATACTTGTTGGCCAGATCCTGGGCTTATGCTGATTTGGATCACGTAGTAATGTGCTACCACACCGAAGCAATCAACTAAACTTGGTTACGATTAATATTTTAGAGGATAACGGCGGTTATGTCTTGGTTAGGTCTGGTATTTGCCATCATCTAGCTCATACTTTCGCATTTTTCGCATTCTTGTTGGCCAGATCCTAGGCTTTTGCTGATTTGGATCACGTAGAAATGTGGTACCACACGGAAACAGGCGATTAAACCTGGTCGCGATTAATATTTTTGAGGATAACGCCAGTTATGTCTGGGTTAGGTCTGCTATTTGCCATCATGTAGCTCATACTTTCGCATTTTTCGCATACTTGTTGGCCAGATCCTGGGCTTTTTCTGATTTGGATTACGCAGTAATATGGTACCACACCGAACCAGTCAATTAAACCTGGTTCTGATTAATATTTTAGAGGATAACGCCGGTTATGTCTGGGTTAGTTCTAGTATTTGCAATCATCTGGCTCATACTTTCGCATTATTCGCTTACCTGTTGGCCAGATCCTGGGTTCTTTCTTGTTTGGGTCACGTAGTAACGGGGTACCACACTGTAGCAGTCAATTAAACTTGGTTCCGATTAATATTTTAGAGGATAACGCCGGTTATGACTGGGTTAGGCCTGCTATTTGCCGCCACCTAGCTCATACTTTCGCATTTTTCGCATACTTGTTGGCCAGTTCCTGGGATTTTGCTTTTTTGGATCACGTAGTAATGTGGTACCACACTGGAACAGTCAATTAAGCCAGGTTCCGATTAATATTTTAGAGTATAACCCCGGTTATGTCTGGGTTAGGTCTGGTATTTTCCATCATCTAGCTCGTACTTTCGCATTTTTCGCATACTTGTTGGCCAGATCCTGGGTTCTTTCTGGTTTGGAACACGTAGTATTGTGGTACCACACCGAAAAAGTTTATTATACCTGGTTCCGATTAATATTTTAGAGGATAACGCTGGTTATGTCTGGGTTAGTTGTGGTATTTGGAATCATCTGGCTCATACTTTCGCAATTTTTGCATACTTGAATGGCCAGATCCTGGGTTTTTTCCGGTTTGGGTTACGTAGTAATGTGGCACCACACTGAAACTGTCAATTGAACCTGGTTCGGATTAATATTTTAGAGGATAACGCCAGTTATGTCTGGGTTAGGTCTGGTATCTGCCATCATCTGACTCATACTTTCGCACTCTTCGCATACTTGTTGGCCAGATCCTGGGTTTTTTCCGGGTTGGATCACGTAGTAATGTGGTACCACACTGGAACAGTCAATTAATCCTGTTTCCGATTAATATTTTAGAGGATAACGCCAGTTATATCTGGGTTAGGTCTGGTAGTTGCCATCATCTGACTCATACTTTCGCACTCTTCGCATACTTGTTGGCCAGATCCTGGGTCTTTTTCTGGTTTGGATAACATAAAAATGTGATACCACACCGAAACAGTCAATTAAAGCTGGTTTCGATCAATATTATAGGGGGAAACACCGGTTGTGTCTGGGTTAGGCCTGGTATTTGCCATCATCTAGCTCATACTTTCGCATTTTTCGCATACTTGTTGACCAGAACCTGGGTTTTTTCCGGTTTGGATTATGTAGTAATGTGGTACCACACCGAAACTGTCAATTAAATCTGGTTGCGATTTATATTTTAGAGGATAACGCCGCTTATGTCTGTGTTAGTTGTGCTATTTGCCCTCATCTAGCTCATACTTTCGCATTTTTCGCATACTAGTTGGCCAGATCCAGTGCTTTTGCTGATTTGGATCACGTAGAAATGTGGTACCACACTGGAACAGTCAATTAATCCTGTTTCCGATTAATATTTTAGAGGATAACGCTGGTTATGTCTGGGTTAGTTGTGGTATTTGGAATCATCTGGCTCATACTTTCGCAATTTTCGCATACTTGAATGGCCAGATCCTGGGTTTTTTCCGGTTTGGGTTACGTAGTAATGTGGCACCACACTGAAACTGTCAATTGAACCTGGTTCGGATTAATATTTTAGAGGATAACGCCAGTTATGGCTGGGTTAGGTCTGGTATTTGACATCATCTGAGTCATACTTTCGCACTCTTCGCATACTTGAATGGCCAGAACCTGGGCTTTTTCTAGTTTGGATCACGTAGTAATGTGGCACCACGCCGAAACAGGCGATTAAACCTGGTTGCGATTAATATTTTTGAGGATAACACCGGTTAGGTCTGGGTTACGTCTGATAATTGCAATCATCATCCTCTTGCTTTCGCACTTCTCGCATACTTGTTGGCCAGGTCCTGGGCTTTTTCTGATTTGGCTTACGCAGTAATGTGGTACCACACCGAAACAGTCAATTAAACCGGGTTCCGATTAATATTTTAGAGGATAACGCCGGTTATGTTTGGGTTAGTTCTAGTACTTGCAATCATCTGGCTCATACTTTTGCATTTTTCGCATACTTGTTTGCCAGATCCTGGGCTTTTTCTGATTTGGGTCACGTAGTGATGTGGTAACACACTGGAACAGTAAATTAAACCTGGTTCCGATTAATATTTTATAGGATAACCCCGGTTATGTCTGGGTTAGGTCTGGTATTTGCCATCATCTAGCTCATACTTTCGCATTTTTCGCATACTTGTTAGCCAGATCCTGGGCTTTTGCTGATTTGGATCACGTAGTAATGTGGTACCACACTGGAACAGTCAATTAATCCTGTTTCCGATTAATATTTTAGAGGAGAACACCGGTTATGTATGGGCTAGTTCTCGTATTTGCAATCATCAGCCTCATACTTTTGCATTTTTTGCATTCTTGTTGGCCAGATCCTGGGTTTTTTCCGGTTCGGATCACGTAGTAATGTGGTTCCACATTGAAACAGTCAATTAAACCTGGTTCCGATTAATATTTTAGAGAACAACGCCGGTTATGTCTGGGTTAGCTCCTGTATTTGGAATCATCTGGCTCATACTTTCGCATTTTTCGCATACTTCTTGGCCAGTTCCTGGGTATTTTCCGGTTTGGATTACGTAGTAATGTGGTACCACACCGAAACAGTCAATTAAACCTGGTACCGTTTAATATTTTAGAGGATAACGCCGGTTATGTCTGGGTTAGGTCTGGTATTTGCCATCATCTAGCTTATAGTTTCGCATTTTTCGCATACTTTAATGGCCAGAACCTGGGCTTTTTTTAGATTGGATCACGTAGTAATGTGGCACCACACCGAAACGGTCAATTATACCTGGTACCGATTAATATTTTAGAGGATAAGGCCGGTTATGCCTGGGTTAGGTCTGGTATTTGCAATCATCTGGCTCATACTTTCGCATTTTTCGCATACTTGAATGGCCAGAACCTGGGCTTTTTTTAGATTGGATCACGTAGTAATGTGGCACCACACCGAAACAGTCAATTAAACCTGGTACCGATTAATATTTTAGAGGATAACGCCGGTTATGTCTGGGTTAGGTCTGGTATTTGCCATCATCTAGCTCATACTTTCGCATTTTTCGCATACTTGAATGGCCAGAACCTGGGCTTTTTTTAGATTGGATCACGTAGTAATGTGGCACCACACCGAAACAGTCAATTAAACCTGGTACCGATTAATATTTTAGAGGATAACGCCGGTTATGTCTGGGTGAGGTCTGGTATTTGCCATCATCTAGCTCATACTTTCGCATTTTTCGCATACTTGTTGGCCAGATCCTGGGCTTATGCTGATTTGGATCACGTAGTAATGTGCTACCACACTGAAGGGGTCAATTAAACTTGGTTCCGATTAATATTTTGGAGGTTAACGCTGGTTATGGCTGGGTTAGGTCTGGTATTTGCATTCATCTGACACATACTTTCACATTTTTCGCATACTTGTTGGCCAGATTCTTGGCTCTTGCTGATTTGGATCACGTAGTAATGTGGTACCAAATCGAAACAGTCAATTAAAGCTGGTTTCGATCAATATTTTAGCGGGAAACGCCGGTTATGTCTGGGTTAGGTCTGGTATTTGCCATCATCTACCTCATACTTTCGCATTTTATGCATTCTTGTTGGCCTGATCCTAGGTTTTTTCTAGTTTGGATCACATAGTTATGTGGTACCACACCGAAACAGTCAATTAAAGCTGGTTTCGATCAATATTTTAGCGCGAAACACCGGTTATGTCTGGGTTAGGTCTGGTATTTGCCATCATCTACCTCATACTTTCGCATTTTATGCATTCTTGTAGGCCTGATCCTGGGTTTTTTCTGGTTTCGATCACATAGTTATGTGGTACCACACCGACACAGTCAATTAAACCTGGTTGCAATTTATATTTTAGAGGATAACGGCGGTTATGGCTGGGTTAGGTCTGGTATTTGCCATCATCTAGCTCATACTTTCGCATTTTTGGCATACTTGTTGGCCAAATCCTGGGCTTTTGCTGATTTGGATCACGTAGTAATGTGGTACCACACTGGAACAGGCAATTAAACCTGGTTCCGATTAATATTTTAGAGGATAACGCCGGTTATGTCTGGGTTAGGTCTGGTATTTGCCATCATCTAGCTCATACTTTCGCATTTTTCGCATACTTGAATGGCCAGATCCTGGGCTTTTGCTGATTTGGATCACGCAGTAATGTGTTACCACACTGGAACAGGCAATTAAACCTGGTTCCGATTAATATTTTAGCGGATAACGCCGGTTATGTCTGGGTTAGGTCTGGTATTTGCCATCATCTACCTCATACTTCCGCATTTTATGCATACTTGTTGCCCAGATTCTTGGCTCTTGCTGATTTGGATCACGTAGTAATGTGGTACCAAACCGAAACAGTCAATTAAAGCTGGTTTCGATCAATATTTTAGCGGGAAACACCGGTTATGTCTGGGTTAGGACTGGTATTTGCCATCATCTACCTCATACTTTCGCATTTTATGCATTCTTGTTGGCCTGATCCTGGGTTTTTTCTGGTTTGGATCACGTAGTAATGTGGCACCACACCGAAACAGTCAACTAAACCTGGTTCCGATTAATATTTTAGCGTATAACCCCGGTTATGTCTGGGTTAGCTCCTGTATTTGGAATCATCTGGCTCATACTTTCGCATTTTTCGCATACTTCTTGGCCAGATCCTGGGTTTTTTCCGGTTTGGGTTACGTAGTAATGTGGCACCACACTGAAACTGTCAATTGAACCTGGTTCCGATTAATATTTTAGAGGATAACGCCAGTTATGTCTGGGTTACGTCTGGTATTTGCCATCATCTGACTCATACTTTCGCACTCTTCGCATACTTGTTGGCCAGATCCTGGGTTTTTTCGAGGTTGGATCACGTAGTAATGTGGTACCACACTGGAACAGTCAATCAATCCTGTTTCCGATTAATATTTTAGGGGATAACGCCGGTTATGTCTGGGTTAGTTCTAGTATTTGGAATCATCTGGCTCATACTTTCGCATTTTTCGCGTACCTGTTGGCCAGATCATGGGCTTTTTCTGATTTGGATCACGTAGTAATGTGGCACCACACTGAAACTGTCAATTGAACCTGGTTCCGATTAATATTTTAGAGGATAACGCCAGTTATATCTGGGTTAGGTCTGGTATTTGCCATGATCTGAGTCATACTTTCGCATTGTTCGCATACTTGTTGGCCAGATCCTGGGCTCTTGCTGATTTGGATCACGTAGTAATGTGGTACCACAACGAACCTGTCAATTAAACCTGGTTGCGATTAATATTTTGGAGGACAACGCCGGTTATGTCTGGGTTATTTCTGGTATTTGCAATCATCTGGCTCATTCGTTCGCATTGTTCGCATACTTGTTGGCCAGATCCTGGGTTTTTTCCGGTTTGGATTATGTACTAAAGTGGTACCACACCGAAACTGTCAATTAAACCTTGTTGCGATTAATATTTTAGAGGACAACGCCTGTTATGTCTGTGTTAGTTCTGGTATTTGCAATCATCTGGCTCATGCTTTCGCATTTTTCGCATACCTGTTGGCCAGATCATGGGCTTTTTCTGATTTGGATCACGTAGTAATGTGGCACCACACTGAAACTGTCAATTGAACCTGGTTCCGATTAATATTTTAGAGGATAACGCCAATTATGCCTGGGTTAGGACTGGTATTTGCCCTCATCTTGCTCATAATATCGCATTTTTCGCATACTATTTGGCCAGATCCTGGGCTCTTGCTGATTTGGATCACGTAGTAATGTGGTACCACAACGAACCTGTCAATTAAACCTGGTTGCGATTAATATTTTAGAGGGCAACGCCGGTTATGTCTGGGTTATTTCTGGTATTTGCAATCATCGGGCTCATTCGTTCGCATTTTTCGCATACCTGTTGGTCAGACCCTGGGTATTTTCTGGTTTGATTACATAGTAAAGTGGTACCACACCGGAACAGTCAATTAAACCTGGGTGCGATTACTATTTTAGAGGACAACGCCGGTTATGTCTGGGATAGGTCTGGTATTTGCCATCATCTAGCCCATACCTTCGAATTCTTCGCACACTTGTTGGCCAGATCCTGGGTTTTTTCCTGTTTGGATTAGGGAGTAATGTGGTACCACACCGAAACTGTCAATTAAACCTGGTTGCGATTAATATTTTAGAGGATAACGCCGGTTATGTCTGGGTTAGGTCTGGTATTTGCCATCATCTGTCCCATCCTTTCGCATTCTTCGCATACTTGTTGGCCAGATCCTGGGTTTTTTCTGGTTTGGATTACGTAGTATTGTGGCACCACGCCGAAACAGTCAATTAAACCTGGTTCCGATTAATATTTTAGAGGACAACGCCGGTAATCTCTGGGTTAAGTCTGGTATTTGCCATCATCTAGCTCATACTTTCGCATTTTTCGCATACATGTTGGCCAGATCCTGGGACTTTTCTGGTTTGGATCACGTAGTATTGTGGTACCACACTGGAACAGTCAATTAAACCTGGTTCCGATTAATATTTTAGAGGACAACGCCTGTTATGTCTGTGTTAGTTCTGGTATTTGCCATCATCTGGCTCATACTTTCGCATTCTCGCATCCTTGTAGGACAGATACTGGGTCATTCTCTGGTTTGGCTTACATAGCAATGTGGCACCACACTGAAACAGTCAATTAAACCTGGTTCCGATTAATATTTTAGAGAACAACGCCGGTTCGGTTTGCGTTAGGTCTGGTATTTGCCATCATCTATCTCATACTTACGCATTTTTTGCATACTTGTTGGCCAGATCCTGGGTTTTTTCTGGTTTGGATCACGTAGTGTTGTGGCACCACACCGAAACAGGCGATTAAACCTGGTTGCGATTAATATTTTTGAGGATAACACCGGTTAGGTCTGGGTTACGTCTGATAATTGTAATCATCATCCTCTTGCATTCGCATTTCTCGCATACTCGTTGGCCAGATCCTGCGTTTTTTCTGATTTGGATTACGCCGTAATGTGGTACCACACTGGAACAGTCAATGAATCCTGTTTCCGATTAATATTTTCGAGGATAACGCAGGTTATGTCTGGGTTAGTTCTCGTATTTGCAATCATCTGGCTCATACTTTCGCATTTTTCGCATAGTTGAATGGCCAGATCCTGGGCATTTTCTGACTTGGATCTCGTAGTAATGTGGTACTACACTGAGACTGACAATTATACCTGGTTAGACTTGAATGGCCAGATCCTGGGCTTTTTCTGATTCGGATCACGTAGTAATGTGGTACTACACTGAAACTGTCTATTAAACCTGGTTCCGATTAATATTTTAGAGGATAACGCCGGTTATGTCTGGGTTAGGTCTGGTATTTGCCATCATCTAGCTCATACTTTCGCATTTTTCGCATACTTGAATGGCCAGAACCAGGGCTTTTTTTAGATTGGATAACGTAGTAATGTGGCACCACACCGAAACAGTCAATTAAACCTGGTTCCGATTAATATTTTAGAGGATAACGCCGGTTACGTCTGGGTTAGGTCTGGTATTTGCCATCATCCAGCTCATACTTTCGCATTTTTCGAATACTTGTTGGCCAGATCCCGGGCTTCTCCTGATTTGGATCACGTAGTAATGTGGCACCACACAGAAACAGTCAATTAAACCTGGTTCCGATTAATATTTTAGAGAACAACGCCGGTTAGGTTTGTGTTAGGTCTGGTATTCGCAATCATCTGACTCATACATTCGCATTTTTCGCGTGCTTGTTGGCCAGATCCTGGGCTTTTGTTGATTTGGGTCACGTAGTAACGTGGTACCACACCGAAGCAGTCAATTGAAGCTGGCTTCGATCAATATTTTAGGAGGAAACACCGGTTATGTCTGGGTTAGGTCTGGTATTTGCCATCATCTGACTCATACTTTCGCATTTTTTGCATTCTTGTTGGCCAGATCCTACGTTTTTTACTGGTTAGGATCACGTACTAATGTGGTGCCACAATGAAATAGTCAATTCTACCTGTATTCGATCAATATTTTAGGGGATATCGCCGGTTAGGTATGGGCTCCGTCTGGTAATTGCAATTATCTTCCTCTTGCTTTCGCATTTTTCGCATACTTGTTGGCCAGATCCTGGGCTTTTTCTGATTTGTATCACGTATTAATGTGGTACCACACAGGTACAGTCAATTAATCCTGGTTCCGATTAATATTTTAGAGGATAACGCCGGTTATGTCTGGGTTAGGTCTGGTATTTGCCATCATCTAGCTCATACTTTCGCATTTTTCGCATACTTGAATGGCCAGAACCTGGGTTTTTTTAGATTGGATCACGTAGTAATGTGGCACCACACCGAAACAGTCAATTAAACCTGGTTCCGATTAATATTTTAGAGGATAACGCCGGTTATGTCTGGGTTAGGTCTGGTATTTCCAATCATCTGACTCACACTTTCGCATTTGTCGCATATTTGTTGTCTAGATCCTGGGTTTTTTCTGGATTGGATTACATAGTAATGTGGTACCACAACGAAACAGTCAAGTAAACCTGGTTGCGATTAATAGTTTAGAGAATAACGCCGGTTACGTCTGCGTTAGGTCTGGTATTTGCAATCATCTGACTCATACATTCGCATTTTTCGCGTGCTTGTTGGCCAGATCCTGGGCTTTTGTTGATTTGGGTCACGTAGTAACGTGGTACCACACCGAAGCAGTCAATTAAACTTGGTTACGATTAATATTTTAGGGGGAAATACCGGTTATGTCTGGGTTAGTTCTCGTATTTGCAATCATCTGGCTCATACTTTCGCATTTTTCGCATAGTTGAATGGCCAGATCCTAGGCATTTTCTGACTTGGATCTCGTAGTAATGTGGTACTACACTGAAACTGTCTATTAAACCTGGTTCCGATTAATATTTTAGAGGATAACGCCGATTATGTCTGGGTTAGGTCTGGTATTTGCCATCATCTAGCTCATACTTTCGCATTTTTCGCATACTTGAATGGCCAGAACCTGGGCTTTTTTTAGATTGGATAACGTAGTAATGTGGCACCACACCGAAACAGTCAATTAAACCTGGTTCCGATTAATATTTTAGAGGATAACGCCGGTTACGTCTGGGTTAGGTCTAGTATTTGCCATCTTCTAGCTCATACTTTCGCATTTTTCGCATACTTGTTGGACAGTTCCTGTGCTTTTGCTGATTTGGATCACGTAGTAATGTAGTATCACACTGAAGGGGTCAATTAAACCTGGTTCCGATTAATAGTTTAGAGGAAAACGCCGGTTATGTCTGGGTTAGTTCTCGTATTTGCGATCATCTGGCTCATACTTTCGCATTTTTCACATAGTTGAATGGCCAGATCCTGGGCTTTTTCTGATTTGGATCTCGTAGTAATGTGGTACTACACAGACAGACAATTATACCTGGTTCCGATTAATATTTTTGAGGATAACGCCGGTTACGTCTGGGTTAGGTCTGGTATTTGCCACCATCTAGCTCATACTTTCGCATTTTTCGCATACTTGAATGGCCAGAACCCGGGCTTTTTTTAGATTGGATCACGTAGTAATGTGGCACCACACCGAAACAGTCAATTAAGCCTGGTTCCGATTAATATTTTAGAGGATAACAGCGGTTATGTCTGGGTTAGGTCTGGTATTTGCCATCATCTCGCTCATACTTTCGCATTTTTCGTATACCTGTTGGCCAGATCCTTGGTTTTTTCTGGTTTTGATCACATAGTAATGTGGTACCACACCGAAACAGTCAATTAAACCTGGTTGCGTTTTATATTTTAGAGGATAACGGCGGTTATGTCTGGGTTAGGTCTGGTATTTGCCATCATCTAGCTCATACTTTCGCTTTTTTCGCATACTTGTTGGCCAGATCCTGGGCTTTTCCTGATTTGGATCACGTAGTAACGTGGTACCACACCGAAGCAGTCAATTAAACTTGGTTACGATTAATATTTTAGGGGGAAATACCGGTTATGTCTGGGTTAGTTCTCGTATTTGCCATCATCTGACTTCTACTTTCGCATCTTTCGCATACCTATTGGCCAGATCCTTAGCTCTTGCTGATTTGGATCACGTAGTAATGTGGTACCACACTGAAATAGTCAATTAGAGCTGGTTTCGATCAATATTATAGGGGGAAACACCGGTTGTGTCTGTGTTAGGCCTGGTACTTGTAATCATCTGCCTCATACTTTCGCATGTTTTGCATTCTTGTTGGCCCGATCCTGGGTTTTTTCCGGTTTGGATCACGTTGTAATGTGGTACCACACTGAAATAGTCAATTAAGCCTGGTTCCGATTAATATTTTAGAGAACAACGACGGTTAGGTTTGTGTTAAGTCTGGTATTTGCAGTCATCTGCCTCATACTATCGCATTTTTCGCATACTTGTTGGCCAGATCCTGGGCTTTTCCTAATTTGGGACACGTAGTAACGTGGTACCACACCGAAGTAGTCAATTAAACTTGGTTACGATTAATATTTTAGGGGGAAACACCGGTTGTGTCTGGGTTAGGCCTGGTATTTGCCATCATCTACCTCATACTTTCGCATTTTTCGCATACTTGTTGGCGGATCCCGGGCTTTTCCTGATTTGGATCACGTAGTAACGTGGTACCACACCGAAGCAGTCAATTAAACTTGGTTACGATTAATATTTTAGGGGGAAATACCGGTTATGTCTGGGTTAGTTCTCGTATTTGCCATCATCTGACTCATACTTTCGCATTTTTCGCATACTTGTTGACCAGATCCTGGACTCTTGCTGATTTGGATCACGTAGGAATGTGGTACCAAACCGTAACAGTCAATTAATGCTGGTTTCGGTCAATATTTTAGAGGTTCACGGCGGTTATGTCTGGGTTAGGTCTGGTATTTGCCATCATCTAGCTCATACTTTCGCATTTTTCGCATACTTGTTGGCCAGATCCTGGGCTTATGCTGATTTGGATCACGTAGTAATGTGCTACCACACCGCAGCAATCAACTAAACTTGGTTCCGATTAATATTTTAGAGGATAACGGCGGTTATGTCTTGGTTAGGTCTGGTATTTGCCATCATCTAGCTCATACTTTCGCATTTTTCGCATTCTTGTTGGCCAGATCCTAGGCTTTTGCTGATTTGGATCACGTAGAAATGTGGTACCACACCGAAACAGGCGATTAAACCTGGTTGCGATTAATATTTTTGAGGATAACACCGGTTAGGTCTGGGCTACGTCTGATAATTGCAATCATCATCCTCTTGCTTTCGCATTTCTCGCATACTTGTTGGCCAGATCCTGGGTTTTTTCTGATTTGGATTAGGCAGTAATGTGGTACCACACCGAACCAGTCAATTAAACCTGGTTCCGATTAATATTTTAGAGGATAACACCGGTTATGTCTGGGTTAGGTCTGGTATTTGCCATCATCTGACTCATACTTTCGCATTCTTCGCATACTTGTTGGCCAGATCATGGGTTTTTTCTGGTTTGGGTCACGTAGTAACGAGGTACCACACTGTAGCAGTCACTTAAACTTGGTTACGATTAATATTTTAGAGGATAACGGCGGTTATGTCTGGGTTAGGTCTGGTATTTGCCATCATCTACCTCATACTTTCGCATTTTTCGCATACTTGTTGGCCAGATCCTGGGCTTATGCTGATTTGGATCACGTAGTAATGTGCTACCACAGCGAAGCAATCAACTAAACTTGGTTACGATTAATATTTTAGAGGATAACGCCGGTTATGTCTGGGTTAGGTCTGGTATTTCCAATCATCTGACTCACACTTTCGCATTTGTCGCATATTTGTTGTCTAGATCCTGGGTTTTTTCTGGATTGGATTACATAGTAATGTGGTACCACAACGAAACAGTCAACTAAACCTGGTTGCGATTAATAGTTTAGAGAATAACGCCGGTTACGTCTGCGTTAGGTCTGGTATTTGCAATCATCTGACTCATACATTCGCATTTTTCGCGTGCTTGTTGGCCAGATCCTGGGCTTTTGTTGATTTGGGTCACGTAGTAACGTGGTACCACACCGAAGCAGTCAGTTAAACTTGGTTACGATTAATATTTTAGGGGGAAATACCGGTTATGTCTGGGTTAGTTCTCGTATTTGCAATCATCTGGCTCATACTTTCGCATTTTTCGCATAGTTGAATGGCCAGATCCTAGGCATTTTCTGACTTGGATCTCGTAGTAATGTGGTACTACACTGAAACTGTCTATTAAACCTGGTTCCGATTAATATTTTAGAGGATAACGCCGATTATGTCTGGGTTAGGTCTGGTATTTGCCATCATCTAGCTCATACTTTCGCATTTTTCGCATACTTGAATGGCCAGAACCCGCGCTTTTTTTAGATTGGATCACGTAGTAATGTGGCACCACACCGAAACAGTCAATTAAGCCTGGTTCCGATTAATATTTTAGAGGATAACAGCGGTTATGTCTGGGTTGGGTCTGGTATTTGCCATCATCTCGCTCATACTTTCGCATTTTTCGTATACCTGTTGGCCAGATCCTTGGTTTTTTCTGGTTTTGATCACATAGTAATGTGGTACCACACCGAAACAGTCAATTAAACCTGGTTGCGTTTTATATTTTAGAGGATAACGGCGGTTATGTCTGGGTTAGGTCTGGTATTTGCCATCATCTAGCTCATACTTTCGCTTTTTTCGCATACTTGTTGGCCAGATCCTGGGCTTTTCCTGATTTGGATCACGTAGTAACGTGGTACCACACCGAAGCAGTCAATTAAACTTGGTTACGATTAATATTTTAGGGGGAAATACCGGTTATGTCTGGGTTAGTTCTCGTATTTGCCATCATCTGACTTATACTTTCGCATCTTTCGCATACCTATTGGCCAGATCCTTAGCTCTTGCTGATTTGGATCACGTAGTAATGTGGTACCACACTGAAATAGTCAATTAGAGCTGGTTTCGATCAATATTATAGGGGGAAACACCGGTTGTGTCTGTGTTAGGCCTGGTACTTGTAATCATCTGCCTCATACTTTCGCATGTTTTGCATTCTTGTTGGCCCGATCCTGGGTTTTTTCCGGTTTGGATCACGTTGTAATGTGGTACCACACTGAAATAGTCAATTAAGCCTGGTTCCGATTAATATTTTAGAGAACAACGACGGTTAGGTTTGTGTTAAGTCTGGTATTTGCAGTCATCTGCCTCATACTATCGCATTTTTCGCATACTTGTTGGCCAGATCCTGGGCTTTTCCTGATTTGGGTCACGTAGTAACGTGGTACCACACCGAAGTAGTCAATTAAACTTGGTTACGATTAATATTTTAGGGGGAAACACCGGTTGTGTCTGGGTTAGGCCTGGTATTTGCCATCATCTACCTCATACTTTCGCATTTTTCGCATACTTGTTGGCGGATCCCGGGCTTTTCCTGATTTGGATCACGTAGTAACGTGGTACCACACCGAAGCAGTCAATTAAACTTGGTTACGATTAATATTTTAGGGGGAAATACCGGTTATGTCTGGGTTAGGTCTGGTATTTGCCATCATCTAGCTCATACTTTCGCATTTTTCGCATACTTGTTGGCCAGATCCTGGGCTTATGCTGATTTGGATCACGTAGTAATGTGCTACCACACCGAAGCAATCAACTAAACTTGGTTCCGATTAATATTTTAGAGGATAACGGCGGTTATGTCTTGGTTAGGTCTGGTATTTGCCATCATCTAGCTCATACTTTCGCATTTTTCGCATTCTTGTTGGCCAGATCCTAGGCTTTTGCTGATTTGGATCACGTAGAAATGTGGTACCACACCGAAACAGGCGATTAAACCTGGTTGCGATTAATATTTTTGAGGATAACACCGGTTAGGTCTGGGCTACGTCTGATAATTGCAATCATCATCCTCTTGCTTTCGCATTTCTCGCATACTTGTTGGCCAGATCCTGGGTTTTTTCTGATTTGGATTAGGCAGTAATGTGGTACCACACCGAACCAGTCAATTAAACCTGGTTCCGATTAATATTTTAGAGGATAACACCGGTTATGTCTGGGTTAGGTCTGGTATTTGCCATCATCTGACTCATACTTTCGCATTCTTCGCATACTTGTTGGCCAGATCATGGGTTTTTTCTGGTTTGGGTCACGTAGTAACGAGGTACCACACTGTAGCAGTCAATTAAACTTGGTTACGATTAATATTTTAGAGGATAACGGCGGTTATGTCTGGGTTAGGTCTGGTATTTGCCATCATCTACCTCATACTTTCGCATTTTTCGCATACTTGTTGGCCAGATCCTGGGCTTATGCTGATTTGGATCACGTAGTAATGTGCTACCACACCGAAGCAATCAACTAAACTTGGTTACGATTAATATTTTAGAGGATAACGGCGGTTATGTCTTGGTTAGGTCTGGTATTTGCCATCATCTAGCTCATACTTTCGCATTTTTCGCATTCTTGTTGGCCAGATCCTAGGCTTTTGCTGATTTGGATCACGTAGAAATGTGGTACCACACGGAAACAGGCGATTAAACCTGGTCGCGATTAATATTTTTGAGGATAACGCCAGTTATGTCTGGGTTAGGTCTGCTATTTGCCATCATGTAGCTCATACTTTCGCATTTTTCGCATACTTGTTGGCCAGATCCTGGGCTTTTTCTGATTTGGATTACGCAGTAATATGGTACCACACCGAACCAGTCAATTAAACCTGGTTCTGATTAATATTTTAGAGGATAACGCCGGTTATGTCTGGGTTAGTTCTAGTATTTGCAATCATCTGGCTCATACTTTCGCATTATTCGCTTACCTGTTGGCCAGATCCTGGGTTCTTTCTTGTTTGGGTCACGTAGTAACGGGGTACCACACTGTAGCAGTCAATTAAACTTGGTTCCGATTAATATTTTAGAGGATAACGCCGGTTATGACTGGGTTAGGCCTGCTATTTGCCGCCACCTAGCTCATACTTTCGCATTTTTCGCATACTTGTTGGCCAGTTCCTGGGATTTTGCTTTTTTGGATCACGTAGTAATGTGGTACCACACTGGAACAGTCAATTAAGCCAGGTTCCGATTAATATTTTAGAGTATAACCCCGGTTATGTCTGGGTTAGGTCTGGTATTTTCCATCATCTAGCTCGTACTTTCGCACTCTTCGCATACTTGTTGGCCAGATCCTGGGTCTTTTTCTGGTTTGGATAACATAAAAATGTGATACCACACCGAAACAGTCAATTAAAGCTGGTTTCGATCAATATTATAGGGGGAATCACCGGTTGTGTCTGGGTTAGGCCTGGTATTTGCCATCATCTAGCTCATACTTTCGCATTTTTCGCATACTTGTTGACCAGAACCTGGGTTTTTTCCGGTTTGGATTATGTAGTAATGTGGTACCACATCGAAACTGTCAATTAAATCTGGTTGCGATTTATATTTTAGAGGATAACGCCGCTTATGTCTGTGTTAGTTGTGCTATTTGCCCTCATCTAGCTCATACTTTCGCATTTTTCGCATACTAGTTGGCCAGATCCAGTGCTTTTGCTGATTTGGATCACGTAGAAATGTGGTACCACACTGGAACAGTCAATTAATCCTGTTTCCGATTAATATTTTAGAGGATAACGCTGGTTATGTCTGGGTTAGTTGTGGTATTTGGAATCATCTGGCTCATACTTTCGCAATTTTCGCATACTTGAATGGCCAGATCCTGGGTTTTTTCCGGTTTGGGTTACGTAGTAATGTGGCACCACACTGAAACTGTCAATTGAACCTGGTTCGGATTAATATTTTAGAGGATAACGCCAGTTATGGCTGGGTTAGGTCTGGTATTTGACATCATCTGAGTCATACTTTCGCACTCTTCGCATACTTGAATGGCCAGAACCTGGGCTTTTTCTAGTTTGGATCACGTAGTAATGTGGCACCACGCCGAAACAGGCGATTAAACCTGGTTGCGATTAATATTTTTGAGGATAACACCGGTTAGGTCTGGGTTACGTCTGATAATTGCAATCATCATCCTCTTGCTTTCGCACTTCTCGCATACTTGTTGGCCAGGTCCTGGGCTTTTTCTGATTTGGCTTACGCAGTAATGTGGTACCACACCGAAACAGTCAATTAAACCGGGTTCCGATTAATATTTTAGAGGATAACGCCGGTTATGTTTGGGTTAGTTCTAGTACTTGCAATCATCTGGCTCATACTTTTGCATTTTTCGCATACTTGTTTGCCAGATCCTGGGCTTTTTCTGATTTGGGTCACGTAGTAATGTGGTAACACACTGGAACAGTAAATTAAACCTGGTTCCGATTAATATTTTATAGGATAACCCCGGTTATGTCTGGGTTAGGTCTGGTATTTGCCATCATCTAGCTCATACTTTCGCATTTTTCGCATACTTGTTAGCCAGATCCTGGGCTTTTGCTGATTTGGATCACGTAGTAATGTGGTACCACACTGGAACAGTCAATTAATCCTGTTTCCGATTAATATTTTAGAGGAGAACACCGGTTATGTATGGGCTAGTTCTCGTATTTGCAATCATCAGCCTCATACTTTTGCATTTTTTGCATTCTTGTTGGCCAGATCCTGGGTTTTTTCCGGTTCGGATCACGTAGTAATGTGGTTCCACATTGAAACAGTCAATTAAACCTGGTTCCGATTAATATTTTAGAGAACAACGCCGGTTATGTCTGGGTTAGCTCCTGTATTTGGAATCATCTGGCTCATACTTTCGCATTTTTCGCATACTTCTTGGCCAGTTCCTGGGTATTTTCCGGTTTGGATTACGTAGTAATGTGGTACCACACCGAAACAGTCAATTAAACCTGGTACCGTTTAATATTTTAGAGGATAACGCCGGTTATGTCTGGGTTAGGTCTGGTATTTGCCATCATCTAGCTTATAGTTTCGCATTTTTCGCATACTTTAATGGCCAGAACCTGGGCTTTTTTTAGATTGGATCACGTAGTAATGTGGCACCACACCGAAACGGTCAATTATACCTGGTACCGATTAATATTTTAGAGGATAACGCCGGTTATGCCTGGGTTAGGTCTGGTATTTGCAATCATCTGGCTCATACTTTCGCATTTTTCGCATACTTGAATGGCCAGAACCTGGGCTTTTTTTAGATTGGATCACGTAGTAATGTGGCACCACACCGAAACAGTCAATTAAACCTGGTTCCGATTAATATTTTAGAGGATAACGCCGGTTATGTCTGGGTTAGGTCTGGTATTTGCCATCATCTAGCTCATACTTTCGCATTTTTCGCATACTTGAATGGCCAGATCCTGGGCTTTTGCTGATTTGGATCACGCAGTAATGTGTTACCACACTGGAACAGGCAATTAAACCTGGTTCCGATTAATATTTTAGAGGATAACGCCGGTTATGTCTGGGTTAGGTCTGGTATTTGCCATCATCTACCTCATACTTCCGCATTTTATGCATACTTGTTGCCCAGATTCTTGGCTCTTGCTGATTTGGATCACGTAGTAATGTGGTACCAAACCGAAACAGTCAATTAAAGCTGGTTTCGATCAATATTTTAGCGGGAAACACCGGTTATGTCTGGGTTAGGACTGGTATTTGCCATCATCTACCTCATACTTTCGCATTTTATGCATTCTTGTTGGCCTGATCCTGGGTTTTTTCTGGTTTGGATCACGTAGTAATGTGGCACCACACCGAAACAGTCAACTAAACCTGGTTCCGATTAATATTTTAGCGTATAACCCCGGTTATGTCTGGGTTAGCTCCTGTATTTGGAATCATCTGGCTCATACTTTCGCATTTTTCGCATACTTCTTGGCCAGATCCTGGGTTTTTTCCGGTTTGGGTTACGTAGTAATGTGGCACCACACTGAAACTGTCAATTGAACCTGGTTCCGATTAATATTTTAGAGGATAACGCCAGTTATGTCTGGGTTAGGTCTGGTATTTGCCATCATCTGACTCATACTTTCGCACTCTTCGCATACTTGTTGGCCAGATCCTGGGTTTTTTCGAGGTTGGATCACGTAGTAATGTGGTACCACACTGGAACAGTCAATCAATCCTGTTTCCGATTAATATTTTAGGGGATAACGCCGGTTATGTCTGGGTTAGTTCTAGTATTTGGAATCATCTGGCTCATACTTTCGCATTTTTCGCGTACCTGTTGGCCAGATCATGGGCTTTTTCTGATTTGGATCACGTAGTAATGTGGCACCACACTGAAACTGTCAATTGAACCTGGTTCCGATTAATATTTTAGAGGATAACGCCAGTTATATCTGGGTTAGGTCTGGTATTTGCCATGATCTGAGTCATACTTTCGCATTGTTCGCATACTTGTTGGCCAGATCCTGGGCTCTTGCTGATTTGGATCACGTAGTAATGTGGTACCACAACGAACCTGTCAATTAAACCTGGTTGCGATTAATATTTTAGAGGACAACGCCGGTTATGTCTGGGATAGGTCTGGTATTTGCCATCATCTAGCCCATACCTTCGAATTCTTCGCACACTTGTTGGCCAGATCCTGGGTTTTTTCTGGTTTGGATCACGTAGTATTGTGGTACCACACTGGAACAGTCAATTAAACCTGGTTCCGATTAATATTTTAGAGGACAACGCCTGTTATGTCTGTGTTAGTTCAAGTATTTGCCATCATCTGGCTCATACTTTCGCATTCTCGCATCCTTGTAGGACAGATACTGGGTCATTCTCTGGTTTGGCTTACATAGCAATGTGGCACCACACTGAAACAGTCAATTAAACCTGGTTCCGATTAATATTTTAGAGAACAACGCCGGTTCGGTTTGCGTTAGGTCTGGTATTTGCCATCATCTATCTCATACTTACGCATTTTTTGCATACTTGTTGGCCAGATCCTGGGTTTTTTCTGGTTTGGATCACGTAGTGTTGTGGCACCACACCGAAACAGGCGATTAAACCTGGTTGCGATTAATATTTTTGAGGATAACACCGGTTAGGTCTGGGTTACGTCTGATAATTGTAATCATCATCCTCTTGCATTCGCATTTCTCGCATACTCGTTGGCCAGATCCTGCGTTTTTTCTGATTTGGATTACGCCGTAATGTGGTACCACACTGGAACAGTCAATGAATCCTGTTTCCGATTAATATTTTCGAGGATAACGCAGGTTATGTCTGGGTTAGTTCTCGTATTTGCAATCATCTAGTTCACACTTTCGCAATTTTCGCATACTTGTTGGCCAGATCCTGGGCTCTTGCTGATTTGGATCACGTAGTAATGTGGTACCAAACCGAAACAGTCAATTAAAGCTGATTTCGATCAATATTTTAGTGGGAAACACCGGTTATGTCTGGGTTAGGTCTGGTATTTGCCATCATCTGACTCATACTTTCGCATTCTTCGCATACTTGTTGGCCAGATCATGGGTTTTTTCTGGTTTGGGTCACGTAGTAACGTGGTACCACACCGAAGCAGTCAATTAAACTTGGTTACGATTAATATTTTGGAGGATAACGGCAGTTATGTCTGGGTTAGGTCTGGTATTTGCAATCATCTGACTCATACTCTTGCATTTTTCGCATACTTGAATGGCCAGATCCTGGGCTCTTTCTGATTTGGATCACGTAGTAATGTGGTACCACACTGGAACAGTCAATTAAACCTGGTTCCGATTAATATTTTAGAGGATAACGCCGGTTATGTCTGGGTGAGTTTTGCTATTTGCCATCATCTAGCTCATACTTTCGCATTTTTCGCATACTTATTGGCCAGATCCTGGGCTTTTTCTGATTTGTATCACGTAGTAATGTGGTACCACACTGAAACAGCCCATTAAACCTGGTTTCGATCAATATTTTAGAGAATAATTCATGTTAGGTCTAGGTTAGGTCTGGGATTTGCTCTCATCAGGCTGGTACTTTCACATATTTCTCATACTTGATGGCCAGATCCTAGGCTTCCACTGGTTTGGATCACGTAGTAATGTGATGCCACACTGAAGCAGTCAATTAAACCTGGTCTTGATAAATATTTTAGAGGATAACGCATGTTAGGTCTGGGTTAGGTCTAGGATTTGCCCTAATGAGGCTAATAATTTCGCATCTTTCTCATACTTCATGGCTAGATCCTGGGCTTTTTCTGGTTTGGATCACGTAGTAGTGTGGTACCACACTGAAACACTCCATTAAACCTGGTTTCGATCAATATTATACAGAATAACTCATGTTAGGTCTAGGTTAGGTCTGGGATTTGCTCTCTTCAGGCTGGTACTTTCGCATATTTCTCATACTTGATGGCCAGATCCTGGGCTTCCACTGGTTTGGATCACGTAGTAATGTGATGCCACACTGAAACAGTCAATTAAACCTGGTCTTGATAAATATTTTAGAGGATAACGCATGTTAGGTCTGGGTTAGGTCTAGGATTTGCCCTCTGCAGGCTCATACTTTCGCATATTTCTCATACTTGATGGCTACATCCTGGGCTTTTTCTGGATTGGATCACGTAGTAGTGTGGTACCACACTGAAACAGTCCATTGAACCTGGTTTCGATCAATATTTTAGAGAATAATTCATGTTAGGTCTAGGTTAGTTCTGGGATTTGCTCTCATCAGGCTGGTACTTTCGCATATTTCTCATACTTGATGGCCAGATCCTAGGCTTCCACTGGTTTGGATCACGTAGTAATGTGATGCCACACTGAAACTGTCAATTAAATCTGGTCTTGATAAATATTTTAGAGGATAGCGCATGTTAGGTCTGGGTTAGGTCTAGGATTTGCCCTAATCAGGCTCATAATTTCGCATATTTCTCATACTTCATGGCTAGATCCGGGGCTTTTTCTGGTTTGGATCACGCAGTAATGTGGTACAACACTGAAACAGTCCATTAAACCTGGTTTCGATCAATATTTTAGAGAATAATTCATGTTAGGTCTAGGTTACGTCTGGGATTTGCTCTCATCAGGCTCATACTTTCGCATATTTCTCATTCTTGTTGGCCAGATCCTGGGCTTCCACTGGTTTGGATCACGTAGTAATGTGATGCCACACTAAAACAGTCAATTAAACCTGGTTTCGATCGATATTTTGGAGGATAACGCAAGTTGTGTCTGGGATAGGTCTGGGGAGTTGCCCTCATCAGACTCATACTTTCGCATTCTTCACATACTTGTTGAACGGATCCTGGGTTTTTTCTGGTTTGGACCACGTAGTAATGTGGTACCACACTGAAACAGTCGATTAAACCTGGTTTCGATCAATATTTTTGTGGATAACTCATGTTACGTCTAGGTTAGGTCTGGGATTTGCTCTCATCAGGCTCATACTTTCGCATATTTCTCATTCTTGTTGGCCAGATCCTGGGCTTCCACTGGTTTGGATCACGTAGTAATGTGATGCCACACTGAAACAGTCGATTAAACCTGGTTTCGATCAACATTTTTGTGGATAACTCATGTTACGTCTAGGTTAGGTCTGGGATTTGCTCTCATCAGGCTCATTCTTTCGCATATTTCTCATACTTCATGGCTAGATCCTGGGCTATTTCTGGATTGCATCACGTAGTAATGTATTACCACACAGAAACAGTCAATTAAACCTGGTTTCCATCAATATTTTAGAGGACAACGCAAGTTAGGTCTGGGATAGTTCTGGGATTTGCCCTCATCAGACTCATACTTACGCATACTTCACATACTTGTTAAACAGATCCTGGGTTTTTTTCTGGTTTGGATCACGTAGTAATGTGGTACCATACTGAAACAGTCGATTAAACCTGGTTTCGATCAATATTTTTGAGGATAACGCATGTTAGGTCTAGGTTAGGCCTGGGATTATCACTCATCAGACTCATACTTTCGCATTCTTCACATACTTGTTGAACGGATCCTGGGTTTTTTCTGGTTTGGATCACGTAGTAATGTGGTACCAGACTGAAACATTCCATTAAACCTGGTCTTGATATATATTTTAGAGGATAACTCATGTTAGGTCTGGGTAAGGTCTAGGATTTGCCATCATCAGGCTCATAATTTCGCATATTTCTCATACTTCATGGCTAGATCCTGGGCTTTATCTGGTTTGGATCACGTAGTAATGTGGTAGCACACCGAAACAGTCCATTAAACCTGGTTTCGATCAATATTTTAGAGGATAACGCTAGTTTGGTCTGGGATTGGTGTGGGATTTGCCCTCATCAGGGTCATATTTTTGCATTTTTCACATACTTGTAGAACAGATCCCTGGCTTTTTCAGGTTTGTATCACGTAGTAATGTGGTACCACACTGAAACAGTCGATTAAACCTGGTTTCGATCAATATTTTAAAGGATAACGCATGTTATGTCTAGGTTAGTCCTGGGATTTGCCCACATCAGGATCATACTTTCGCATTTTTCACATACTTGTTGATCAGATCCTGGGATTTTCTGGTTTGGATCAGGTAGCAATGTGGTACCACACTGAAACAGTCGATTAAACCTGGTTTCGATCAATATTTTTGAGGATATCGCATGTTAGATCTAGGTCAGGCCTGGGATTTTCTCTCATCAGACACATACTTTCGTATTCACCACATATTTGTTGAACAGATCCTGGGTTTTTTCTAGTTTGGATCACGTAGTATTGTGCTACCACACTGAAACAGTCCATTAAACCTGCTTTCGATCAATATTCTAGAGAATAACGCATGTTAGGTCTTGGTTAGGTCTGGGATTTGCTCACATCAGGCTCGTATTTTCCATATTTCTCATAGTTGATGGCCATATTCTGGGCTTTATCTGGTTTGGATCACGTAGTAATGTGGTAGCACACCGAAACAGTCCATTAAACCTGGTTTCGATCAATATTTTAGAGGATAACGCAAGTTAGGTCTGGGATAGGTGTGGGATTTGCCCTCATCAGGGTCATGTTCTCGCATTTTTCACATACCTGTAGAACGGATCCCATGCTTTTTCTGGTTTTGGATCACGTAGTAATGTGGTACCACACTGAAACAGTCCATTAAACGTGATTTCGATCAATATTTTAGATGTTAACGCAAGTTATGTCTGGGATAGGTCTGGGATTTGCCCTCGTCAGGCTCATAGTTTCGCGTTTCTTACATACTTGTAGAACAGATCCTGGGATTTTTCTGGTTTGGATCCCGTAGTAATGTGGTAGCACACTGAAACGTTCAATTAAACCTGGTTTCGATCAATATTTTAGAGAATGATTCATGTTAGGTCTAGGTTAGGTCTGGGATTTGCTCTCATCAGCCTCATACTTTCGCATATTTCTCATTCTTGTTGGCCAGATCCTGGGCTTCCACTGGTTTGGATCACGTAGTAATGTGATGCCACACTAAAACAGTCAATTAAACCTGGTCTCGATCAATATTTTAGAGGATAACGCAAGTTATGTCTGGGATATGTCTGGGATTTGCCCTCGTCAGGCTCATACTTCCTCATTCTTCACATACTTGTTGTACAGATCCTGGGTTTTTTTCTGGTTTGGATCACGTAGTAATGTGGTACCACACTGAAACAGTCCATTAAACCTGGTTTCGATCAATATTTTACAGAATAACTCATGTTAGGTCTAGGTTAGGTCTGGGATTTGCTCTCATCAGGCTGGTACTTTCGCATATTTCTCATACTTGATGGCCAGATCCTAGGCTTCCACTGGTTTGGATCACGTAGTAATGTGATGCCACACTGAAACGGTCAATTAAACCTGGTCTTGATAAATATTTTAGAGGATAACACATGTTAGGTCTGGGTTAGGTCTAGGATTTGCCCTAATCAGGCGCATAATTTCGCATATTTCCCATACTTCAGGGCTAGATCCTGGGCTTTTTCTGGTTTGGATCACGCAGTAATGTGGTACCACACTGAAACAGTCCATTAAACCTGGTTTCGATCAATATTTTAGAGGATAACGCAAGTTATGTCTGGGATAGGTCTGGGGATTTGCCCTCATCAGGCTCATACTTTCGCGTTTTTCATATTCTTGTTGAACAGATCCTGGGTTTTTTCTGGTTTCGATCACGTAGTAATGTGGTACCACACTGAAACAGTCCATTAAACCTGGTTTCGACCATTATTTTAGAGAATAATTCATGTTAGGTCTAGGTTAGGTCTGGGATTTGCTCTCATCAGGCTCGTACTTTCGCATATTTCTCATACTTGATGGGCAGATTCTGGGCTTTTTCTGATTTGGATCACGTAGTAATGAGGTACCACACGGAAACAGTCCATTAAACCTGGTTTCGATCAATATTTTACAGGATAACGCAAGTTAGGTCTGGGATAGGTCTGGGATTTGCCCTCATCAGGCTCATACTTTCGCGTTTTTCACATTCATGTTGAACAGATCCTGGGCTTCCACTGGTTTGGATCACGTAGTAATGTGATGCCACACTGAAACAGTCAATTAAACCTGGTTTCGATCAATATTTTATAGGATAACGCAAGTTATGTCTGGGTTAGGTCTAGGATATGCCCTAATCAGGCACATACTTTCATATATTTCTCATACTTGATGGCCAGACTCTAGGCTTTTTCCGGTTTGGATCACGTAGTAATGTGGTACCACACTGAAACAGTCGATTAAACTTGGTTTCGATCAATATTTTTCAGGGTGACGCATGTTAGGTCTAGGTTAGGCCTGGGATTTTCCCTCATCAGACACATACTTTCGCATTCTTCACATACTTGTTGAACGGATCCCGGATTTTTCTGGTTTGGATCACGTAGTAATGTGGTACCACACTGAAACAGTCGATTAAACCTGGTTTCGATCAATATTTTAGTGAATAACTCATGTTAGGTCTAGGTTAGGTCTGGGACATGCTTTCATCAGGCTCGCACTTTCACATATTTCTTATACTTGATGGCCAGATTTGGGGCTTTCTCCGGTTTGGATCACGCAGTAATGTGGTACCACACTGAAACATTCAATTAAACCTGGTCTTGATAAATATTATAGAGGATAACGCATGTTAGATCTGGGTTAGGTCTAGGATTTGCCCTAATCCGGCTCATAATTTCGCATATTTCTCATACTTCATGGCTAGAACCAGGGCTTTTTCTGCATTGGATCACGTAGTAATGTGGTACCACACTGAAACAGTAAATTAAACCTAGTTTCGATCAATATTTTACAGGATAACGCAAGTTAGGTCTGGGGTAGGCCTGGGATTTGCCCTCATCAGGCTCATAGTTTCGCGTTTTTCACATACTTGTTGAACAGATCCTGGGTTTTTCTGGTTTGGATCACGTAGTAATGTGGTATCACACTGAAACAGTCCATTAAACCTGGTCTCGATCAATATTTTAGAGGATAACGCATGTTAGGTCTGGGATAGGTCTGGGATTTGCCCTCATCAGGCTCATAGTTTCGCGTTTTTCACATACTTGTTGAACAGATCCTGGGGTTTTCTGGTTTGGATCACGTAGTAATGTTGTACCACACTGAAACAGTCGATTAAACCTGGTTTCGATCAATATTTTAGTGAATAACTCATGTTAGGTCTAGGTTAGGTCTGGGATTTGATCTCATCAGGCTCGTACTTTCACATATTTCTCATACTTGGTGGCCAGATTCTGGGCCTTTTCTGGTTTGGAACACGTAGTAATGTATTACCACACTGAAACAGTCGATTAAACCTGGTGTCGATCAATATTTTTGAGGATAACGCATGTTAGGTCTAGGTTAGGCCTGGAATTTTCCCTCATCAGACACACACATTCGCATTCTCCACATACTTGTTGAACAGATTCTGGGTTTTTTCTCGTTTGGATCACGTAGTAATGTGGTACCACACTTAAACATTCAATTAAACCTGGTCTTGATAAATATTTTTGAGGATAACGCATGTTAGGTCTGGGTTAGGTCTAGGATTTGCCCTAATCTGGCCCATGATATCGCATATTTCTCATACTTCATTGCTAGATCCTGGGCTTTTTCTGGATTGGATCACGTAGTAATGTGGTACCACACTGAAGCAGTCGATTAAACCTGGTGTCGATCAATATTTTTGAGGATAACGCATGTTAGGTCTAGGTTAGGTCTGGGATTTTCCCTCATGAGACACATACTTTCGCATTCTCCACATACTTGTTGAACGGATACTGGGTTTTTTCTGATTTGGATCACGTAGTAATGTGATGCCACACTAAAACAGGTAATTAAACCTGGTTTCGATCAATATTTTGGAGGATAACGCAAGTTATGTCTGGGATAGGTCTGGGTTTTGCCCTCCTCAGGCTCATACATTCGCGTTTGTCACATACTTGTTGAACAGATCCTGGGTTTTTTCTGGATTGGATCAGGTAGTAATGTGGTACCACACTGAAACAGTCGATTAAACCTGGTTTCGATCAATATTTTAGAGAATGATTCATGTTAGGTCTAGGTTAGGTCTGGGATTTGCTCTCATCAGGCTGGTACTTTCGCATATTTCTCATTCTTGTTGGCGAGATCCTGGGCTTCCACTGGTTTGGATCACGTAGTAATGTGATGCCACACTGAGACAGTCAATTAAACCTGGTTTCGATCAATATTTTAGAGGATAACGCAAGTTATGTCTGGGATAGTTCTGGGATTTGCCCTCATCAGGCTCATACTTTCGCGTTTTTCACATACTTGCTGAACAGATCCTGGATTTTTTCTGCTTTGGATCGCGTAGTAATGTGGTACCTCACTGAAACAGTCCATTAAACCTGATCTTGATCAATATTTTATAGGATAACGCATGTTAGGTCTGGGATAGGTCTGGGATTTGCTCACATCAGGCTCGTATTTTCGCATATTTCTCATAGTTGATGGCCAGATTCTGGGCTTTATCTGGTTTGGATCACGTAGTAATGTGGTACCACACTGAAACAGTCCATTAAACCTGGTTTCGATCAATATTTTAGAGGATAACGCAAGTTAGGTATGGGATAGGTGCGGGATTTGCCCTCATCAGGGTCATATTTTCGCATTTTTCACATACCTGTAGTACGGATCCCATGCTTTTTCTGGTGTTGGATCACGTAGTAATGTGGTACCACACTGAAACGTTCAATTAAACCTGGTCTTGACAAATATTTTAGAGTATAACGCGTGTTAGGACTGGGTTAGGTCTAGGATTTGCCCTAATCAGGCTCATAATTTCGCATATTTCTCATACTTCATGGATAAATCCTGGGCTTTTTCCGGTTTGGATCACGCAGTAATATGGTACCACACTGAAACAGTCCATTAAACCTGGTTTCGATCGATATTTTAGAGAATGATTCATGTTAGGTCTAGGTTAGGTCTGGGATTTGCTCTCATCAGGCTGGTACTTTCGCATATTTCTCATTCTTGTTGGCGAGATCCTGGGCTTCCACTGGTTTGGATCACGTAGTAATGTGATGCCACACTAATACAGTCAATTAAACCTGGTCTCGATCAATATTTTAGAGGATAACGCAAGTTATGTCTGGGATATGTCTGGGATTTGCCCTCGTCAGGCTCATACTTCCTCATTCTTCACATACTTGTTGTACAGATCCTGGGTTTTTTTCTGGTTTGGATCACGTAGTAATGTGGTACCACACTGAAACAGTCCATTAAACCCGGTTTCGATCAATATTTTAGAGAATGATTCATGTTAGGTCTAGGTTAGGTCTGGGATTTGCTCTCATCAGGCTGGTACTTTCGCATATTTCTCATACTTGATGGCCAGATCCTAGGCTTCCACTGGTTTGGATCACGTAGTAATGTGATGCCACACTGAAACGGTCAATTAAACCTGGTTTCCATCAATATTTTAGAGAATAATCCATGTTAGGTCTAGGTTAGGTCTGGGATTTGCTCTCATCAGGCAGGTACTTTCGCATATTTCTCATACTTGATGGCCAGATCCTAGGCTTCCACTGGTTTGGATCACGTAGTAATGTGGTACCACAATAAAACAGTCCATTAAACGTGGTTTCGGTCAATATTTTAGATGTTAACGCATGTTATGTCTGGGTTAGGTCTAGGATTTGCTCTCAGCAGGCTCATACTTCCTCATTCTTCACATACTTGTTGTACAGATCCTGGGTTTTTTTCTGGTTTGGATCACGTAGTAATGTGGTACCACACTGAAACAGTCCATTAAACCTGGTTTCGATCAATATTTTAGAGGATAACGCATGTTAGGTCTGGGTTTGGTCTAGGATTTGCCCTCAGCAGGCTCATACTTTCGCATATTTCTCATACTTGATGGCTACATCCTGGGCTTTTTCTGGATTGGATCACGTAGTAATGTGGTACCACACTGAAACAGTCCATTAAACCTGGTTTCGATCAATATTTTAGAGAATAATTCATGTTAGGTCTAGGTTAGGTCTGGGATTTGCTCTCATCAGGCTGGTACTTTCGCATATTTCTCATACTTGATGGGCAGAACCTAGGCTTCCACTGGTTTGGATCACGTAGTAATGTGATGCCACACTGAAACGGTCAAGTAAACCTGGTCTTGATAAATATTTTAGAGGATAACACATGTTAGGTCTGGGTTAGGTCTAGGACTTGCGCTAATCAGGCGCATAATTTCGCATATTTCTCATACTTCATGGCTAGATCCTGGGCTTTTTCTGGTTTGGATCACGCAGTAATGTGGTACCACACTGAAACAGTCCATTAAACCTGGTTTCGATCAATATTTTAGAGGATAACGCAAGTTATGTCTGGGATAGGTCTGGGGATTTGCCCTCATCAGGCTCATACTTTCGCGTTTTTCATATTCTTGTTGAACAGATCCTGGGTTTTTTCTGGTTTGGATCCCGTAGTAATGTGGTTCCACACTGAAACAGTCCATTAAACCTGGTTCCGGTCAATGTTTTAGAGAATAACGCATGTTAGGTCTTGGTTAGGGCTGGGGTTTGCTCTCATCAGACTCGCATTTTCGCATATTTCTCATACTTGATGGCCAGATTCTGGGCCTTTTCTGGTTTGGATCACGTAGTAATGTGGTACCACACTGAAACAGTCGATTAAACCTGGTTTCGATCAATATTTTAGAGAATAATTCATGTTAGGTCTAGGTTAGGTCTGGGATTTGCTCTCATCAGGCTCATACTTTCGCATTCTTCACATACTTGTTGTACGGATCCTGGGTTTTTTCTGGTTTGGATCACGTAGTAATGTGGAACCACACTGAAACAGTCAATTAAACCTGGTTTCCATCAATATCTTAGAGGACAACGCAAGTTAGGTCTGGGATAGGTCTGGGATTTTCACTCATTAGGCTCATACTTTCGCATTCTTCACATACTTGTTGAACAGATCCTGGGTTTTCTCTGGTTTGGATCACGTAGTAGTGTGGTACCACACTGAAACAGTCCATTAAACCTGGTTTGGATCAATATTTTAGAGGATAACGCATGTTAGGTCTAGGTTAGCCATGGGATTTTCACTCATCAGACTCATACTTTCGCATTCTTCACATACTTGTTGAACAGATCCTGGGTTTTCTCTGGTTTGGATCACGTAGTAATGTGGAACCACACTGAAACAGTCAATTAAACCTGGTTTCCATCAATATCTTAGAGGACAACGCAAGTTAGGTCTGGGGTAGGCCTGGGATTTGCCCTCATCAGGCTCATAGTTTCGCGTTTTTCACATACTTGTTGAACAGATCCTGGGTTTTTCTGGTTTGGATCACGTAGTAATGTGGTATCACACTGAAACAGTCCATTAAACCTGGTCTCGATCAATATTTTAGAGGATAACGCATGTTAGGTCTGGGATAGGTCTGGGATTTGCCCTCATCAGGCTCATAGTTTCGCGTTTTTCACATACTTGTTGAACAGATCCTGGGGTTTTCTGGTTTGGATCACGTAGTAATGTTGTACCACACTGAAACAGTCGATTAAACCTGGTTTCGATCAATATTTTAGTGAATAACTCATGTTAGGTCTAGGTTAGGTCTGGGATTTGATCTCATCAGGCTCGTACTTTCACATATTTCTCATACTTGGTGGCCAGATTCTGGGCCTTTTCTGGTTTGGAACACGTAGTAATGTATTACCACACTGAAACAGTCGATTAAACCTGGTGTCGATCAATATTTTTGAGGATAACGCATGTTAGGTCTAGGTTAGGCCTGGAATTTTCCCTCATCAGACACACACATTCGCATTCTCCACATACTTGTTGAACAGATTCTGGGTTTTTTCTCGTTTGGATCACGTAGTAATGTGGTACCACACTTAAACATTCAATTAAACCTGGTCTTGATAAATATTTTTGAGGATAACGCATGTTAGGTCTGGGTTAGGTCTAGGATTTGCCCTAATCTGGCCCATGATATCGCATATTTCTCATACTTCATTGCTAGATCCTGGGCTTTTTCTGGATTGGATCACGTAGTAATGTGGTACCACACTGAAGCAGTCGATTAAACCTGGTGTCGATCAATATTTTTGAGGATAACGCATGTTAGGTCTAGGTTAGGTCTGGGATTTTCCCTCATGAGACACATACTTTCGCATTCTCCACATACTTGTTGAACGGATACTGGGTTTTTTCTGATTTGGATCACGTAGTAATGTGATGCCACACTAAAACAGGTAATTAAACCTGGTTTCGATCAATATTTTGGAGGATAACGCAAGTTATGTCTGGGATAGGTCTGGGTTTTGCCCTCCTCAGGCTCATACATTCGCGTTTGTCACATACTTGTTGAACAGATCCTGGGTTTTTTCTGGATTGGATCAGGTAGTAATGTGGTACCACACTGAAACAGTCGATTAAACCTGGTTTCGATCAATATTTTAGAGAATGATTCATGTTAGGTCTAGGTTAGGTCTGGGATTTGCTCTCATCAGGCTGGTACTTTCGCATATTTCTCATTCTTGTTGGCGAGATCCTGGGCTTCCACTGGTTTGGATCACGTAGTAATGTGATGCCACACTGAGACAGTCAATTAAACCTGGTTTCGATCAATATTTTAGAGGATAACGCAAGTTATGTCTGGGATAGTTCTGGGATTTGCCCTCATCAGGCTCATACTTTCGCGTTTTTCACATACTTGCTGAACAGATCCTGAATTTTTTCTGCTTTGGATCGCGTAGTAATGTGGTACCTCACTGAAACAGTCCATTAAACCTGATCTTGATCAATATTTTATAGGATAACGCATGTTAGGTCTGGGATAGGTCTGGGATTTGCTCACATCAGGCTCGTATTTTCGCATATTTCTCATAGTTGATGGCCAGATTCTGGGCTTTATCTGGTTTGGATCACGTAGTAATGTGGTACCACACTGAAACAGTCCATTAAACCTGGTTTCGATCAATATTTTAGAGGATAACGCAAGTTAGGTATGGGATAGGTGCGGGATTTGCCCTCATCAGGGTCATATTTTCGCATTTTTCACATACCTGTAGTACGGATCCCATGCTTTTTCTGGTGTTGGATCACGTAGTAATGTGGTACCACACTGAAACGTTCAATTAAACCTGGTCTTGACAAATATTTTAGAGTATAACGCGTGTTAGGACTGGGTTAGGTCTAGGATTTGCCCTAATCAGGCTCATAATTTCGCATATTTCTCATACTTCATGGATAAATCCTGGGCTTTTTCCGGTTTGGATCACGCAGTAATATGGTACCACACTGAAACAGTCCATTAAACCTGGTTTCGATCGATATTTTAGAGAATGATTCATGTTAGGTCTAGGTTAGGTCTGGGATTTGCTCTCATCAGGCTGGTACTTTCGCATATTTCTCATTCTTGTTGGCGAGATCCTGGGCTTCCACTGGTTTGGATCACGTAGTAATGTGATGCCACACTAATACAGTCAATTAAACCTGGTCTCGATCAATATTTTACAGGATAACGCAAGTTATGTCTGGGATATGTCTGGGATTTGCCCTCGTCAGGCTCATACTTCCTCATTCTTCACATACTTGTTGTACAGATCCTGGGTTTTTTTCTGGTTTGGATCACGTAGTAATGTGGTACCACACTGAAACAGTCCATTAAACCCGGTTTCGATCAATATTTTAGAGAATGATTCATGTTAGGTCTAGGTTAGGTCTGGGATTTGCTCTCATCAGGCTGGTACTTTCGCATATTTCTCATACTTGATGGCCAGATCCTAGGCTTCCACTGGTTTGGATCACGTAGTAATGTGATGCCACACTGAAACGGTCAATTAAACCTGGTTTCCATCAATATTTTAGAGAATAATCCATGTTAGGTCTAGGTTAGGTCTGGGATTTGCTCTCATCAGGCTGGTACTTTCGCATATTTCTCATACTTGATGGCCAGATCCTAGGCTTCCACTGGTTTGGATCACGTAGTAATGTGGTACCACAATAAAACAGTCCATTAAACGTGGTTTCGATCAATATTTTAGATGTTAACGCATGTTATGTCTGGGTTAGGTCTAGGATTTGCTCTCAGCAGGCTCATACTTCCTCATTCTTCACATACTTGTTGTACAGATCCTGGGTTTTTTTCTGGTTTGGATTACGTAGTAATGTGGTACCACACTGAAACAGTCCATTAAACCTGGTTTCGATCAATATTTTAGAGGATAACGCATGTTAGGTCTGGGTTTGGTCTAGGATTTGCCCTCAGCAGGCTCATACTTTCGCATATTTCTCATACTTGATGGCTACATCCTGGGCTTTTTCTGGATTGGATCACGTAGTAATGTGGTACCACACTGAAACAGTCCATTAAACCTGGTTTCGATCAATATTTTAGAGAATAATTCATGTTAGGTCTAGGTTAGGTCTGGGATTTGCTCTCATCAGGCTGGTACTTTCGCATATTTCTCATACTTGATGGGCAGAACCTAGGCTTCCACTGGTTTGGATCACGTAGTAATGTGATGCCACACTGAAACGGTCAATTAAACCTGGTCTTGATAAATATTTTAGAGGATAACACATGTTAGGTCTGGGTTAGGTCTAGGACTTGCGCTAATCAGGCGCATAATTTCGCATATTTCTCATACTTCATGGCTAGATCCTGGGCTTTTTCTGGTTTGGATCACGCAGTAATGTGGTACCACACTGAAACAGTCCATTAAACCTGGTTTCGATCAATATTTTAGAGGATAACGCAAGTTATGTCTGGGATAGGTCTGGGGATTTGCCCTCATCAGGCTCATACTTTCGCGTTTTTCATATTCTTGTTGAACAGATCCTGGGTTTTTTCTGGTTTGGATCCCGTAGTAATGTGGTTCCACACTGAAACAGTCCATTAAACCTGGTTCCGGTCAATGTTTTAGAGAATAACGCATGTTAGGTCTTGGTTAGGGCTGGGGTTTGCTCTCATCAGACTCGCATTTTCGCATATTTCTCATACTTGATGGCCAGATTCTGGGCCTTTTCTGGTTTGGATCACGTAGTAATGTGGTACCACACTGAAACAGTCGATTAAACCTGGTTTCGATCAATATTTTAGAGGATAACGCAAGTTATGTCTGGGATAGGTCTGGGATTTGCCCTCATCAGGCTCATACTTTCGCGTTTTTCACATACTTGTTGAACAGATCCTGGGTTTTTTCTGGTTTGGATCAGGTAGTAATGTGGTACCACACTGAAACAGTCGATTAAACCTGGTTTCGATCAATATTTTAGAGAATAATTCATGTTAGGTCTAGGTTAGGTCTGGGATTTGCTCTCATCAGGCTCATACTTTCGCATTCTTCACATACTTGTTGTACGGATCCTGGGTTTTTTCTGGTTTGGATCACGTAGTAATGTGGAACCACACTGAAACAGTCAATTAAACCTGGTTTCCATCAATATCTTAGAGGACAACGCAAGTTAGGTCTGGGATAGGTCTGGGATTTTCACTCATTAGGCTCATACTTTCGCATTCTTCACATACTTGTTGAACAGATCCTGGGTTTTCTCTGGTTTGGATCACGTAGTAGTGTGGTACCACACTGAAACAGTCCATTAAACCTGGTTTGGATCAATATTTTAGAGGATAACGCATGTTAGGTCTAGGTTAGCCATGGGATTTTCACTCATCAGACTCATACTTTCGCATTCTTCACATACTTGTTGAACGGATCCTGGGTTTTTTCTGGTTTCGTTCACGTAGTAATGTGGTACCACACTGAAACATTCAATTAAACCTGATCTTGATAAATATTTGAGGGGATAACGCATGTTAGGTCTAGGTTAGGCCTGGGGTTTTCACTCATCAGGCTCATACTTTCGCATTCTTCACATACTTGTTGAACGGATCCTGGGTTTTTTCTGGTTTGGATCACGTAGTAATGTGGGACCACACTGAAACAGTCAATTGAACCTGGTTTCGATCAATATTTTAGAGAATAATTCATGTTAGGTCTAGGTTAGGTCTGGGATTTGCTCTCATCAGGCTCATTCATTCGCATATTTCTCATACTTGATATCTAGATCCTGGGCTTTTTCTGGATTGCATCACGTAGTAATGAAGTACAACACTGAAACAGTCAATTAAACCTGGTTTCCATCAATATCTTAGAGGACAACGCAAGTTAGGTCTGGGATAGGTCGGGGATTTGCCCTCATATAGACTCATACTTTCGCACACTTCACATACTTTTGGAACAGATCCTGGGTTATTTTCTGGTTTGGATCACATAGTAATGTGGTACCACACTGAAACAGTCGATTAAACCAGGTTTCGATCAATATTTTTGAGGACAACGCATGTTAGGTCTTGGTTATGCCTGGGATTTTCACTCATCAGACTCATACTTTCGCATTCTTCACATACTTGTTGAACGGATCATGGGTTTTTTCTGGTTTGGATCACGTAGTAATGTGGGACCACACTGAAACAATGAATTAAACCTGGTCTTGATAAATATTTTAGAGGATAACGCATGTTAGGTCTAGGTTAGGTCTGGGATTTTCACTCATCAGACTCATACTTTCGCATTCTTCACATACTTGTTGAACGGATCCTGGGTTTTTTCTGGTTTGGATCACGTAGTAATGTGGTACCACACTGAAACAGTCGATTAAACCTGGTTTCGATCAATATTTAAGAGGATAACGCAAGTTAAGTCTGGGATTGGTCTGGGATTTGACCTCATCAGACTCACACTTTCGCACACTTCACATACTCGTTGAACAGATCCTGGGTTATTTTCTGGTTTAGATCACATAGTAATGTGATACCACACTGAAACGGTCAATTAAACCTGGATTCGATCAATATTTTTGAGAATAATTCATGTTAGGTCTCGGTTAGGTCTGGGATTTGCTCTCATCAGGCTCATTCTTTCGCATATTTCTCATACTTGATGGCTAGATCCTGGGCTTTTTCTGGATTACATCACGTAGTAATGAAGTACAACACAGAAACAGTCAATTAAACCTGGTTTCCATCAATATCTTGGAGGACAACGCAAGTTAGGTCTGGGATAGGTCTGGGATTTTCACTCATTAGGCTCATACTTTCGCATTCTTCACATACTTGTTGAACAGATCCTGGGTTTTCTCTGGTTTGGATCACGTGGTAGTGTGGTACCACACTGAAACAGTCCATTAAACCTGGTTTGGATCAATATTTTAGAGGATAACGCATGTTAGGTCTAGGTTAGCCCTGGGATTTTCACTCATCGGACTCATACTTTCGCATTCTTCACATACATGTTGAACGGATCATGGGTATTTTCTGGTTTGGATCACGTAGTAATGTGGGACCACACTGAAACAATCAATTAAACCTGGTCTTGATAAATATTTTAGAGGATAACGCATGTTAGGTCTGGGATAGGTCGGGGATTTGCCCTCATCAGCCTCATACTTTCGCACACTTCACATACTCGTTGAACAGATCCTGGGTTATTTTCTGGTTTGGATCACATAGTAATGTGGTACCACACTGAAACAGTCGATTAAACCAGGTTTCGATCATTATTTTCGAGGATAACGCATGTTAGGTCTAGGTTAGGCCTGGGATTTTCACTCATCAGACTCATCCTTTCGCATTCTTCACATACTTGTTGAACGGATCCTGGGTTTTTTCTGGTTTGGATCACGTAGTAATGTGGGACCACACTGAACAGTCAATTAAACCTAGTTTCGATCAATATCTTAGAGAATAATTCATGTTAGGTCTAGGTTAGGTCTGGGATTTGCTCTCATCTGGCTCATACTTTCGCACACTTCACATACTCGTTTGACAGATCGTGGGTTATTTTCTGGTTTGGATCACGTAGTAATGTGGGACCACACTGAAACAGTCAATTAAACCTGGTTTCGATCAATATTTTAGAGAATAATTCATGTTATGTCTAGGTTAGGTCTGGGATTTGCTCTCATCAGGCTCATTCTTTCGCATATTTCTCATACTTGATGGCTAGATCCTGGGCTTTTTCTGGATTGCATCACGTAGTAATGAAGTACAACACTGAAACAGTCAATTAAACCTGGTTTCCATCAATATCTTAGAGGATAACGCATGTTTGGTCTAGGTTAGCCCTGGGATTTTCACTCATCAGACTCATACTTTCGCATTCTTCACATACTTGTTGAACTGATCCTGGGTTTTTTCTGGTTTGGATCACGTAGTAATGTGGTACCACACTGAAACAGTCGATTAAACCTGGTTTCAATCAATATTTTAGAGGATAACGCAAGTTAGGTCTGGGATAGGTCTGGGATTTGACCACATCAGACTCATACTTTCGCACACTTCACATACTCGTTGAACAGATCCTGGGTTATTCTCTGGTTTGGATCACATAGTAATGTGGTACCACACTGAAACAGTCGATTAAACCAGGTTTCGATCAATATATTAGAGAATAATTCATGTGATGTCTAGGTTAGGTCTGGGATTTGCTCTCATCAGGCTCATTCTTTCGCATATTTCTCATACATGTTGAACAGATCCTGGGTTTTTTCTGGTTTGTATCACGTAGTAATGTGGGACCACACTGAAACAGTTCATTAAACCTGGTTTCGCTCAATATTTTAGAGGATAACGCATGTTAGGTCTAGGTTAGGTCTGGGATTTGCTCTCATCAGGCTCATTCTTTCGCATATTGCTCATACTTGATGGCTAGATCCTGGGCTTTTTCTGGATTGCATCACGTAGTAATGTAGTACCACACTGAAACAGTCAATGAAACCTGGTTTTCATCAATATTTTAGAGGACAACGCAAGTTAGGTCTAGGTAAGGCCTGAGATTTTCACTGATCAGACTCATACTTTCGCATTCTTCACATACTTGTTGAACGGATCCTGGGTTTTTTCTGGTTTGGATCACGTAGTAATGTGGTACCACACTGAAACAGTCGATTAAACCTGGTTTCGATCAATATTATAGAGGATAACGCAAGTTAAGTCTGGGATTGGTCTGGGATTTGACCTCATCAGACTCACACTTTCGCACACTTCACATACTCGTTGAACAGATCCTGGGTATTTTCTGGTTTGCATCACGTAGTGATGTGGTACCACACTGAAACAGTCGATTAAACCTGGTTGCGATCAATATTTTAGAGGATAACGCATGTTAGGTCTAGGTTAGCCCTGGGATTTTCACTCATCAGACTCATACTTTCGCATATTTCTCATACTTCATGACTAGATCCTGGGCTGTTTCTGGATTGTATCACGTAGTAATTTGGTACCACGCTGAAACAGTCAATTAAACCAGGTTTCGATCAATATTTTTGAGGATAACGCATGTTAGGTCTTGGTTAGGTCTGGGATTTTCACTCATCAGACTCATATTTTCGCATTCTTCACATACTTGTTGAACGGATCATGGGTTTTTTCTGGTTTGGATCAGGTAGTAATGTGGGACCACACTGAAACAATTAATTAAACCTGGTCTTGATAAATATTTTAGAGGATAACGCATGTTAGGTCTGGGATAGGTCTAGGATTTGCCCTCATCAGGCTCATACCTTCGCATATTTCTCATACTTCATGGCTAGATCCTGGGCTATTTCTGGATTGGATCACGTAGTAATGTGGTACCACACTGAAATAGTCAATTAAACCTGGTCTCGATAAATATTTTAGAGGTTAACGCATGTTAGGTCTGGGTAAGGTCTAGGATTTGCCCTCGTCAGGCTCATACTTTCGCATATTTCTCATACTTCATGGCTTGATCCTGGGCTATTTCTGGATTAGATCACGTAGTAATGTGGTACCACCCTGAAACAGTCAATTAAACTTGGTTTCCATCAATATCTTAAAGGACAACGCAAGTTAGGTCTGGGATAGGTCTTGGATTTGCCCTCATCAGGCTCATACTTTCGCGTTTTTCACATACTTTTTGAACAGATCCTGGGTTTTTTCTGGTTTGGATCGCGTAGTAGTATGGTACCACACTGAAACAGTCCATTGAACCTGGTTTGGATCAATATTTTAGAGGATAACGCATGTTAGGTCTAGGTTAGGTCTGGGATTATCACTCATCAGACTCATACTTTCGCATTCTTCACATACTTGTTGAACGGATCCTGGGTTTTTTCTGGTTTGGATCACGTAGTAATGTGGTACCACACTGAAACAGTCGATTAAACCTGGTTTCGATCAATATTTTAGAGGATAACGCAAGTTAAGTCTGGGATTGGTGTGGGATTTGACCTCATCAGACTCACACTTTCGCACACTTCACATACTCGTTGAACAGATCCTGGGTATTTTCTGGTTTGGATCACGTAGTGATGTGGTACCACACTGAAACAGTCGATTAAACCTGGTTGCGATCAATATTTTAGAGGATAACGCATGTTAGGTCTAGGTTAGCCCTGGGATTTTCACTCATCAGACTCATACTTTCGCATTCTTCACATACTTGTTGAACGGATCCTGGGTTTTTTCTGGTTTGGATCACGTAGTAATGTGGGACCACACTGAAACAGTTCATTAAACCTGGTTTCGCTCAATATTTTAGAGGATAACGCATGTTAGGTCTAGGTTAGGTCTGGGATTTGCTCTCATCAGGCTCATTCTTTCGCATATTTCTCATACTTGTTGGCTAGATCCTGGGCTTTTTCTGGATTGCATCACGTAGTAATGTAGTACCACACTGAAACAGTCAATGAAACCTGGTTTTCATCAATGTTTTAGAGGACAACGCAAGTTAGGTCTAGGTAAGGCCTGAGATTTTCACTGATCAGACTCATACTTTCGCATTCTTGCACATACTTGTTGGACGGATCCTGGGTTTTTTCTGGTTTGGATCACGTAGTAATGTGGTACCACACTGCAACAGTCGATTAAACCTGGTTTCGATCAATATTTTAGAGGATAACGCAAGTTAAGTCTGGGATTGGTTTGGGATTTGACCTCATCAGACTCATACGTTCGCACACTTCACATACTCGTTGAACAGATCCTGGGTTATTTTCTGGTTTGGATAACATAGTAATGTGGTACCACACTGAAACAGTCGATTAAACCAGGTTTCGATCAATATTTTTGAGGATAACGCATGTTAGGTCTAGGTTAGGCCTGGGATTTTCACTCATCAGTCTCATACTTTCGCATTCTTCACATACTTGTTGAACGGATCCTGGGCTTTTTCTGGTTTGGATCACGTAGTAATGTGGGGCCACACTGAAACAGTCAATTAAACCTAGATTCGATCAATATTTTAGAGAATAATTCATGTTAGGTCTAGGTTAGGTCTGGGATTTGCTCTCATCAGGCTCATAATTTCGCACACTTCACATACTCGTTTGACAGATCCTGGGTTATTTTCTGGTTTGGATCACGTAGTAATGTGGGACCACACTGAAACAGTCAATTAAACCTGGTTTCGATCAATATTTTAGAGAATAATTCATGTTATGTCTAGGTTAGGTCTGGGATCTGCTCTCATCAGGCTCATTCTTTCGCATATTTCTCATACTTGATGGCTAGATGCTGGGCTTTTTCTGGATTGCATCACGTAGTAATGAAGTACAACACTGAAACAGTCAATTAAACCTGGTTTCCATCATTATCTTAGAGGACAACGCAAGTTAGGTCTGGGATAGGTCTGGGATTTGCCCTCATCAGGCTCATACTTTCCGCGTTTTTCACATACTTGTTGAACAGATCCTGGGTTTTTTCTGGTTTGGATCACGTAGTAGTGTGGGACCACACTGAAACAATCAATTAAACCTGATCTTGATAAATATTTTAGAGGATAACGCATTTTAGGTCTGGGATAGGTCTGGGATTTACCCTCATCAGACTCATACTTTCGCACAGTTCACATACTCGTTGAACAGATCCTGGGTTATTTTCTCGTTTGGATCACATAGTAATGTGGTACCACACTGAAACAGTCGATTAAACCTGGTTGCGATCAATATTTTAGAGGATAACGCATGTTAGGTCTAGGTTAGCCCTGGGATTTTCACTCATCAGACTCATACTTTCGCATATTTCTCATACTTCATGGCTAGATCCTGGGCTGTTTCTGGATTGTATCACGTAGTTATTTGGTACCACGCTGAAACAGTCAATTAAACCAGGTTTCGATCAATATTTTTGAGGATAACGCATGTTAGGTCTTGGTTAGGTCTGGGATTTTCACTCATCAGACTCATACTTTCGCATTCTTCACATACTTGTTGAACGGATCATGGGTTTTTTCTGGTTTGGATCACGTAGTAATGTGGGACCACACTGAAACAATCAATTAAACCTGGTCTTGATAAATATTTTAGAGGATAACGCATGTTAGGTCTGGGATAGGTCTAGGATTTGCCCTCATCAGGCTCATACTTTCGCATATTTCTCGTACTTCATGGCTAGATCCTGGGCTATTTCTGGTTTGGATCACGTAGTAATGTGGTACCACACTGAAACAGTCGATTAAACCTGGTTTCAATCAATATTTTAGAGGATAACGCAAGTTAGGTCTGGGATAGGTCTGGGATTTGACCCCATCGGACTCATACTTTCGCACACTTCACATACTCGTTGAACAGATCCTGGGTTATTTTCTGGTTTGGATCACATAGTAATGTGGTACCACACTGAAACAGTCGATTAAACCAGGTTTCGATCAATATTTTGGAGAATAATTCATGTGATGTCTAGGTTAGGTTTGGGATTTGCTCTCATCAGGCTCATTCTTTCGCATATTTCTCATACATGTTGAACAGATCCTGGGTTTTTTCACGTTTGGATCACTTAGTAATGTGGGACCACACTGAAACAATCAATTAAACCTGGTCTTGATAAATATTTTAGAGGATAACGCATGTTAGGTCTGGGTTAGGTCTAGGATTTGCCCTCATCAGGCTCATACTTTCGCATATTTCTCATACTTCATGGCTAGATCCTGGGCTGTTTCTGGATTGTATCACGTAGTTATTTGGTACCACGCTGAAACAGTCAATTAATCTAGGTTTCGAGCAATATTTTTGAGGATAACGCATGTTAGGTCTTGGTTAGGTCTGGGATTTTCACTCATCAGACTCATACTTCCGCATATTTCTCATACTTCATGGCTAGATCCTGGGCTATTTCTGGATTGGATCACGTAGTAATGTGGTACCACACTGAAACAGTCAATTATACCTGGTCTTGATAAATATTTTAGAGGATAACGCATGTTAGGTCTGGGTAAGGTCTAGGATTTGCCCTCGTCAGGCTCATACTTTCGCATATTTCTCATACTTCATGGCTAGATCCTGGGCTATTTCTGGATTAGATCACGTAGTAATGTGGTACCACACTGAAACAGTCAATTAAACTTGGTTTCCATCAATATCTTAAAGGACAACGCAAGTTAGGTCTGGGATAGGTCTTGGATTTGCCCTCATCAGGCTCATACTTTCGCGTTTTTCACATACTTTTTGAACAGATCCTGGGTTTTTTCTGGTTTGGATCACGTACTAGTATGGTACCACACTGAAACAGTCCATTGAACCTGGTTTGGATCAATATTTTAGAGGATAACGCATGTTAGGTCTAGGTTAGGTCTGGGATTTTCACTCATCAGACTCATACTTTCGCATTCTTCACATACTTGTTGAACGGATCCTGGGTTTTTTCTGGTTTGGATCACGTAGTAATGTGGTGCCACACTGAAACAGTCGATTAAACATGGTTTCCATCAATATTTTAGAGGATAACGCAAGTTAAGTCTGGGATTGGTCTGGGATTTGACCTCATCAGACTCACACTTTCGCACACTTCACATACTCGTTGAACAGATCCTGGGTATTTTCTGGTTTGGATCACGTAGTGATGTGGTACCACACTGAAACAGTCGATTAAACCAGGTTGCGATCAATATTTTAGAGGATAACGCATGTTAGGTCTAGGTTAGCCCTGGGATTTTCACTCATCAGACTCATACTTTCGCATATTTCTCATACTTCATGGCTAGATCCTGGTCTGTTTCTGGATTAGATCACGTAGTAATATGGTACCACACTGACACAGTGAATTAAACTTGGTTTCCATCAATATCTTAAAGGACAACGCAAGTTAGGTCTGGGATAGGTCTCGGATTTGCCCTCATCAGGCTCATACTTTCGCGTTTTTCACATACTTTTTGAACAGATCCTGGGTTTTTTCTGGTTTGGATCACGTAGTAGTATGATACCACACTGAAACAGTCAATTAAACCTGGTCTTGATAAATATTTTAAAGGATAACGCATGTTAGGTCTGGGTAAGGTCTAGGATTTGCCCTCGTCAGGCTCATACTTTCGCATATTTCTCATACTTCATGGCTAGATCCTGGGCTGTTTCTGGATTAGATCACGTAGTAATGTGGTACCAGACTGACACAGTGAATTAAACTTGGTTTCCATCAATATCTTAAAGGACAACGCAAGTTAGGTCTGGGATAGGTCTCGGATTTGCCCTCATCAGGCTCATACTTTCGCGTTTTTCACATACTTTTTGAACAGATCCTGGGTTTTTTCTGGTTTGGATCACGTAGTAGTATGATACCACACTGAAACAGTCCATTGAACCTGGTTTGGATCAATATTTTAGAGGATAACGCATGTTAGGTCTAGGCTAGCCCTGGGATTTTCACTCGTCAGGCTCATACTTTCGCATTCTTCACATACTTGTTGAACGGATCCTGGGTTTTTTCTGGTTTGGATCACGTAGTAATGTGGTACCACACTGAAACAGTCGATTAAACCTGGTTTCGAAAAATATTTTAGAGGATAACGCAAGTTAAGTCTGGGATTGGTCTGGGATTTGACCTCATCAGACTCACACTTTCGCACACTTCACATACTCGTTGAACAGATCCTGGGTATTTTCTGGTTTGGATCACGTAGTGATGTGGTACCACACTGAAACAGTCGATTAAACCAGGTTTCGATCAATATTTTTGAGGATAACGCATGTTAGGTCTAGGTTAGGCCTGGGATTTTTACTCGTCAGGCTCATACTTTCGCACACTTCACATACTCGTTAAACAGATCCTGGGTATTTTCTGGTTTGGATCACGTAGTGATGTGGTTCCACACTGAAACAGTCGATTAAACCTGGTTGCGATCAATATTTTAGAGGATAACGCATGTTAGGTCTAGGTTAGCCCTGGGATTTTCACTCATCAGACTCATACTTTCGCATATTTCTCATACTTCATGGCTAGATCCTGGGTTTTTTCTGGTCTTTATCACGTAGTAGTGTGGTACCACACTGAAAGAGTCCATTAAACCTGGTTTGGATCAATATTTTAGAGGATAACGCATGTTAGGTCTAGGTTAGCCCTGGGATTTTCACTCATCAGACTCATACTTTCGCATATTTCTCATACCTCATGGCTAGATCCTGGGCTATTTCTGGATTAGATCACGTAGTAATATGGTACCACACTGAAACAGTCAATTAAACCTGGTTTCAATCAATATTTTAGAGGATGACGCATGTAAGGCCTCGGTTAGGTCTGGGATTTTCACTCATCAGACTCATACTTTCGCATTCTTCAAATACTTGTTGAGCGGATCCTGGGTTTTTTCTGGTTTGGATCACGTAGTAATGTGGGACCACACTGAAACAGTTCATTAAACCTGGTTTCGCTCAATATTTTAGAGGATAACGCATGTTAGGTCTAGGTTAGGTCTGGGATTTGCTCTCATCAGGCTCATTCTTTCGCATATTTCTCATACTTGATGGCTAGATCCTGGGCTTTTTCTGGATTGCATCACGTAGTAATGTAGTACCACACTGAAACAGTCAATGAAACCTGGATTTCATCAATATTTTAGAGGACAACGAAAGTTAGGTCTAGGTAAGGCCTGAGATTTTCACTGATCAGACTCATACATTCGCATTCTTCACATACTTGTTGAACGGATCCTGGGTTTTTTCTGGTTTGAATCACGTAGTAATGTGGTACCACACTGAAACAGTCGATTAAACCTGGTCTTGATAAATATTTTAGAGGATAACGCATGTTAGGTCTGGGTTAGGTCTAGGATTTGCCCTCATCAGGCTCATACTTTCGCATATTTCTCATACTTCATGGCTAGATCCTGGGCTATTTCTGGATTAGATCACGTAGTAATATGGTACCACACTGAAACAGTCGATTAAACCTGGTTTCAATCAATATTTTAGAGGATAACGCAAGTTAGGTCTGGGATAGGTCTGGGATTTGACCCCATCAGTCTCATACTTTCGCACACTTCACATACTCGTTGAACAGATCCTGGGTTTTTTCTGGTTTGCATCACTTAGTAATGTGGGACCACACTGAAACAATCAATTAAACCTGGTCTTGATAAATATTTTAGAGGATAACGCATGTTAGGTCTGGGTTAGGTCTAGGATTTGCCCTCATCAGGCTCATACTTTCGCATATTTCTCACACTTCATGGCTAGATCCTGGGCTGTTTCTGGATTGTATCACGTAGTAATGTGGTACCACGCTGAAACAGTCAATTAAACCTGGTTTCAATCAATATTTTAGAGGATGACGCATGTTAGGCCTCGGTTAGGTCTGGGATTTTCACTCATCAGACTCATACTTTCACATTCTTCACATACTTGTTGAACGGATCCTGGGTTTTTTCTGGTTTGGATCACGTAGTAATGTGGGACCACACTGAAACAGTTCATTAAACCTGGTTTCGCTCAATATTTTAGAGGATAACGCATGTTAGGTCTAGGTTAGGTCTGGGATTTGCTCTCATCAGGCTCATTCTTTCGCATATTTCTCATACTTGATGGCTAGATCCTGGGCTTTTTCTGGATTGCATCACGTAGTAATGTAGTACCACACTGAAACAGTCAATGAAACCTGGTTTTCATCAATATTTTAGAGGACAACGCAAGTTAGGTCTAGGTAAGGCCTGAGATTTTCACTGATCAGACTCATACATTCGCATTCTTCACATACTTGTTGAACGGATCCTGGGTTTTTTCTGGTTTGGATCACGTAGTAATGTGGTACCACACTGAAACAGTCGATTAAACCTGGTTTCGATCAATATTTTAGAGGATAACGCAAGTTAAGTCTGGGATTGGTTTGGGATTTGACCTCATCAGAATCATACTTTCGCACACTTCACATACTCGTTGAACTGATCCTGGGTTATTTTCTGGTTTGGATCACATAGTAATGTGGTACCACACTGAAACAGTCGATTAAACCAGGTTTCGATCAATATTTTTGAGGATAACGCATGTTAGGTCTAGGTTAGGCCTGGGATTTTCACTCATCAGACTCATACTTTCGCATTCTTCACATACTTCTTGTACGGATCCTGGGTTTTTTCTGGTTTGGATCACGTAGTAATGTGGGACCACACTGAAACAGTCAATTAAACCTGGTTTCGATCAATATTTTTGAGAATAATACATGTTAGGTCTAGATAAGGTCTGGGATTTGCTCTCATCAGGCTCATTCTTTCGCATATTTCTCATACTTGATGGCTAGATGCTGGGCTTTTTCTGGATTGCATCACGTAGTAATGAAGTACAACACAGAAACAGTCAATTGAACCTGGTTTCCATCAATATCTTAGAGGACAACGCAAGTTAGGTCTGGGATAGGTCTGGGATTTGCCCTCATCAGGCCCATACTTTCGCGTTTTTCACATACATGTTGCACAGATCCTGGGTTTTTTCTGGTTTGGATCACGTAGTAGTGTGGTACCACACTGAAACAGTCCACTAAACCTGGTTTGGATCAATATTTTACAGGATAACGCATGTTAGGTCTAGGTTAGGTCGGGGATTTTCACTCATGAGACTCATACTTTCGCATTCTTCACATACTTGTTTTACGGATCCTGGGTTTTTTCTGGTTTGGATCACGTAGTAATGTGGGACCACACTGAAACAATCAATTAAACCTGGTTTCGATCAATATTTTTGAGAATAATACATGTTAGGTCTAGGTTAGGACTTGGATTTGCTCTCATCAGGCACATTCTTTCGCATATTTCTCATACTTGATGGCTAGATGCTGGGCTTTTTCTGGATTGCATCACGTAGTAATGAAGTACAACACAGAAACAGTCAATTAAACCTGGTTTCCATCAATATCTTAGAGGACAACGCAAGTTAGGTCTGGGATAGGTCTGGGATTTGCCCTCATCAGGCTCATACTTTCGCGTTTTTCACACACTTGTTGAACGGATCATGGGTTTTTTCTGGTTTGGATCACGTAGTAATGTGGGACCACACTGAAACAATCAATTAAACCTGGTCTTGATAAATATTTTAGAGGATAACGCATGTTAGGTCTGGGATAGGTCGGGGATTTGCCCTCATCAGACTCATACTTTCACACACTTCACATACTCGTTGATCAGATCCTGGGTTTTTTCTGGTTTGGATCACGTAGTAATGTGGAACTACACTGAAACAATCAATTAAACCTGGTCTTGATAAATATTTTAGAGGATAACGCATGTCAGGCCTGGGTTAGGTCTAGGATTTGCCCTCGTCAGGCTCATACTTCCGCATATTTCTCATACTTCATGGCTAGATCCTGGGCTATTTCTGGATTAGATCACGTAGTAATGTGGTACCACACTGAAACAGTCAATTAAACCTGGTTTCCATCAAACTCTTAGAGGAGAACGCAAGTTAGGTCTGGGATAGGTCTTGGATTTGCCCTCATCAGGCTCATACTTTCGCGTTTTTCACATACTTTTTGAACAGATCCTGGGTTTTTTCTGGTTTGGATCACGTAGTAGTGTGGTACCACACTGAAACAGTCCATTAAACCTGGTTTGGATCAATATTTTAGAGGATAACGCATGTTAGGTCTAGGTTAGGTCTGGGAATTTCACTCATCAGACTCATACTTTCGCACACTTCACATACTCGTTGAACAGATCCTGGGTTATTTTCTGGTTTGGATCACATAGTAATGTGGTACCACACTGAAACAGTCGATTATACCAGGTTTCGACCAATATTTTTGAGGATAACGCATGTTAGGTCTAGGATAGGCCTGGGATTTTCACTCATCAGGCTCATACTTTCGCATTCTTCGCATACTTGTTGTACGGATCCTGGGTTTTTTCTGGTTTGGATCACGTATTAATGTGGGACCACACTGAAACAGTCAATTAAACCTGGTTTCGATCAATATTTTTGAGAATAATACATGTTAGGTCTAGGTTAGGTCTGGGATTTGCTCTCATCAGGCTCATTTTTTCGCATATTTCTCATACTTGATGGCTAGATGCTGGGCTTTTTCTGGATTGCATCACGTAGTAATGAAGTACAACACAGAAACAGTCAATTAAACCTGGTTTCCATCAATATCTTAGAGGACAACGCAAGTTAGGTCTGGGATAGGTCTGGGATTTGCCCTCATCAGGCTCATACTTTCGCGTTTTTCACATACTTGTTGAACAGATCCTGGGTTTTTTCTGGTTTGGATCACGTAGTAGTGTGGTACCACACTGAAACAGTCCATTAAACCTGGTTTGGATCAATATTTTAGAGCATAACGCATGTTAGGTCTAGGTTAGGTCTGGGATTTTCACTCATCAGACTCATACTTTCGCATTCTTCACATACTTGTTGTACGGATCCCGGGTTTTTTCTGGTTTGGATCACGTAGTAATGTGGGACCACACTGAAACAGTCAATTAAACCTGGTTTCGATCAATATTTTTGAGAATAATACATGTTAGGTCTAGGTTAGGTCTTGGATTTGCTCTCATCAGGCTCATTCTTTCGCATATTTCTCATACTTGATGGCTAGATGCTGGGCTTTTTCTGGATTGCATCACGTAGTAATGAAGTACAACACAGAAACAGTCAATTAAACCTGGTTTCCATCAATATCTTAGAGGACAACGCATGTTAGGTCTGGGATAGGTCTGGGATTTGCCCTCATCATGCTCATACTTTCGCGTTTTTCACATACATGTTGAACAGATCCTGGGTTTTTTCTGGTTTGGATCACGTAGTAGTGTGGTACCACACTGAAACAGTCCATAAAACCTGGTTTGGATCAATATTTTAGAGGATAACGCATGTTAGGTCTAGGTTAGGTCTGGGATTTTCACTCATCAGACTCATACTTTCGCATTCTTCACATACTTGTTGTACGGATCCTGGGTTTTTTCTGGTTTGGATCACGTAGTAATGAGGGACCACACTGAAACAGTCAATTAAACCTGGTTTCGATCAATATTTTTGAGAATAATACATGTTAGGTCTAGGTTAGGTCTGGGATTTGCTCTCATCAGGCTCATTCTTTCGCATATTTCTCATACTTGATGGCTAGATGCTGCGCTTTTTCTGGATTGCATCACGTAGTAATGAAGTACAACACAGAAACAGTCAATTAAACCTGGTTTCCATCAATATCTTAGAGGACAACGCAAGTTAGGTCTGGGATAGGTCTGGGATTTGCCCTCATCAGGCTCATACTTTCGCGTTTTTCACATACATGTTGAACAGATCCTGGGTTTTTTCTGGTTTGGATCACGTAGTAGTATGGTACCACACTGAAACAGTCCATTAAACCTGGTTTGGATCAATATTTTAGAGGATAACGCATGTTAGGTCTAGGTTAGGTCGGGGAATTTGACTCATCAGACTCATACTTTCGCATTCTTCACATACTTGTTGTACGGATCCCGGGTTTTTTCTGGTTTGGATCACGTAGTAATGTGGGACCACACTGAAGCAGTCAATTAAACCTGGTTTCCATCAATATCTTAGAGGACAACGCAAGCTAGGTCTGGGATAGGTCTGGGATTTGCCCTCATCAGGCTCATACTTTTGCGTTTTTCACATACATGTTGAACAGATCCTGGGTTTTTTCTGGTTTGGATCACGCAGTAGTATGGTACCACACTGAAACAGTCCATTAAACCTGGTTTGGATCAATATTTTAGAGGATAACGCATGTTAGGTCTAGGTTAGGTCTGGGATTTTCACTCATCAGACTCACACTTTCGCATTCTTCACATACTTGTTGAACGGATCCTGGGTTTTTTCTGGTTTGGATCACGTAGTAATGTGGTACCACACTGAAACAGTCGATTAAACCTGGTTTCGATCAATATTTTAGAGGATAACGCATGTTAGGTCTGGGATAGGTCTGGCATTTGCCCTCATCAGGCTCATTCTTTCGCATATTTCTCATACTTGATGGCTAGATCCTGGGCTTTTTCTGGATTGCATCACGTAGTAATGAAGTGCAACACTGAAACAGTCAATTAAACCTGGTTTCCATCAATATCTTAGAGGACAACGCAAGTTAGGTCTCGGATAGGTCTGGCATTTGCCCTCATCAGGCTCATACTTTCGCGTTTTTCACATACTTGTTGAACAGATCCTGGGTTTTTTCTGGTTTGTATCACGTAGTAGTGTGGTACCACACTGAAAGAGTCCATTAAACCTGCTTTGGATCAATATTTTAGAGGATAACGCATGTTAGGTCTAGGTTAGCCCTGGGATTTTCACTCATCAGACTCATACTTTCGCATTCTTCACATACTTGTTGAACTGATCCTGGGTTTTTTCTGGTTTGGATCACGTAGTAATGTGGTACCACACTGAAACAGTCGATTAAACCTAGTTTCAATCAATATTTTAGAGGATAACGCAAGTTAGGTCTGGGATAGGTCTGGGATTTGACCCCATCAGACTCATACTTTCGCAAACTTCACATACTCGTTGAACAGATCCTGGGTTATTTTCTGGTTTGGATAACATAGTAATGTGGTACCACACTGAAAGAGTCGATTAAACCAGGTTTCGATCAATATTTTAGAGAATAATTCATGTGACGTCTAGGTTAGGTCTGGGATTTGCTTTCATCAGGCTCATTCTTTCGCATATTTCTCATACATGTTGAACAGATCCTGGGTTTTTTCTGGTTTGGATCACTTAGTAATGTGGAACCACACTGAAACACCCAATTAAACCTGGTCTTGATGAATATTTTAGAGGATAACGCATGTTAGGTCTAGGTTAGGTCTAGGATTTGCCCTCATCAGGCTCATACTTTCGCATATTTCTCATACTTCATGGCTAGATCCTGGGCTGTTTCTGGATTGTATCACGTAGTAATGTGGTACCATGCTGAAACAGTCAATTAAACCTGGTTTCAATCAATATTTTAGAGGATGACGCATGTTAGGCCTCGGTTAGGTCTGGGATTTGCTCTCATCAGGCTCATTCTTTCGCATATTTCTCATACTTGATGGCTAGATCCTGGGCTTTTTCTGGATTGCATCACGTAGTAATGTAGTACCACACTGAAACAGTCAATGAAACCTGGTTTTCATCAATATTATAGAGGACAACGCAAGTTAGGTCTAGATAAGGCCTGAGATTTTCACTGATCAGACTCATACTTTCGCATTCTTCACATACTTGTTGAACGGATCCTGGGTTTTTTCTGGTTTGGATCACGTAGTAATGTGGTATCACACTGAAACAGTCGATTAAACCAGGTTTCGATCAATATTTTTGAGGATAACGCATGTTAGGTCTAGGTTAGGCCTGGGATTTTCACTCATCAGACTCATACTTTCGCATTCTTCACATACTTGTTGAACGGATCCTGGGTTTTTTCTGGTTTGGATCACGTAGTAATGTGGGACCACACTGAAACAGTCAATTAAACCTAGTTTCGCTCAATATTTTAGAGAGTAATTCATGTTAGGTCTAGGTTACGTCTGGGATTTGCTCTCATCAGGCTCATACTTTCGCACACTTCACATACTCGTTTGACAGATCCTGGGTTATTTTCTGGTTTGGATCACGTAGTAATGTGGGACCACACTGAAACAGTCAATTAAACCTGGTTTCGATCAATATTTTAGAGAATGTTATGTCTAGGTTAGGTCTGGGATTTGCTCTCATCAGGCTCATTCTTTCGCATATTTCTCATACTTGATGGCTAGATGCTGGGCTTTTTCTGGATTGCATCACGTAGTAATGAAGTACAACACTGAAACAGTCAATTAAACCTGGTTTCCATCATTATCTTAGAGGACAACGCAAGTTATGTCTGGGATAGGTCTGGGATTTGCCCTCATCTGGCTCATACTTTCCGCGTTTTTCACATACTTGTTGAACAGATCCTGGGTTTTTTCTGGTTTGGATCACGTAGTAGTGTGGGACCACACTGAAACAATCAATTATACCTGATCTTGATAAATATTTTAGAGGATAACGCATGTTAGGTCTGGGATAGGTCTGGGATTTGCCCTCATCAGACTCATACTTTCGCACAGTTCACATACTCGTTGAACAGATCCTGGGTTATTTTCTGGTTTGGATCACATAGTAATGTGGTACCACACTGAAACAGTCGATTAAACCTGGTTGCGATCAATATTTTAGAGGATAACGCAAGTTAAGTCTGGGATTGGTCTGGGATTTGACCTCATCAGACTCACACTTTCGCACAGTTCACATACTCGTTGAACAGATCCTGGGTATTTTCTGGTTTGGATCACGTAGTGATGTGGTACCACACTGAAACAGTCGATTAAACCTGGTTTCGATCAATATTTTAGAGAATAATTCATGTGATGTCTAGGTTAGGTCTGGGATTTGCTCTCATCAGGCTCATTCTTTCGCATATTTCTCATACTTCATGGCTAGATCCTGGGCTGTTTCTGGATTGTATCACGTAGTAATGTGGTACCATGCTGAAACAGTCAATTAAACCTGGTTTCAATCAATATTTTAGAGGATGACGCATGTTAGGCCTCGGTTAGGTCTGGGATTTTCACTCATCAGACTCATACTTTCGCATTCTTCACATACTTGTTGAACTGATCCTGGGTTTTTTCTGGTTTGGATCACGTAGTAATGTGGTACCACACTGAAACAGTCGATTAAACCTGGTTTCAATCAATATTTTAGAGGATAACGCAAGTTAGGTCTGGGATAGGTCTGGGATTTGACCCCATCAGTCTCATACTTTCGCACACTTCACATACTCGTTGAACAGATCCTGGGTTTTTTCTGGTTTGCATCACTTAGTAATGTGGGACCACACTGAAACAATCAATTAAACCTGGTCTTGATAAATATTTTAGAGGATAACGCATGTTAGGTCTGGGTTAGGTCTAGGATTTGCCCTCATCAGGCTCATACTTTCGCATATTTCTCATACTTCATGGCTAGATCCTGGGCTGTTTCTGGATTGTATCACGTAGTAATGTGGTACCACGCTGAAACAGTCAATTAAACCTGGTTTCAATCAATATTTTAGAGGATGACGCATGTTAGGCCTCGGTTAGGTCTGGGATTTTCACTCATCAGACTCATACTTTCGCATTCTTCACATACTTGTTGAACGGATCCTGGGTTTTTTCTGGTTTGGATCACGTAGTAATGTGGGACCACACTGAAACAGTTCATTAAACCTGGTTTCGCTCAATATTTTAGAGGATAACGCATGTTAGGTCTAGGTTAGGTCTGGGATTTGCTCTCATCAGGCTCATTCTTTCGCATATTTCTCATACTTGATGGCTAGATCCTGGGCTTTTTCTGGATTGCATCACGTAGTAATGTAGTACCACACTGAAACAGTCAATGAAACCTGGTTTTCATCAATATTATAGAGGACAACGCAAGTTAGGTCTAGGTAAGGCCTGAGATTTTCACTGATCAGACTCATACATTCGCATTCTTCACATACTTGTTGAACGGATCCTGGGTTTTTTCTGGTTTGGATCACGTAGTAATGTGGTACCACACTGAAACAGTCGATTAAACCTGGTTTCGATCAATATTTTAGAGGATAACGCAAGTTAAGTCTGGGATTGGTTTGGGATTTGACCTCATCAGACTCATACTTTCGCACACTTCACATACTCGTTGAACAGATCCTGGGTTATTTTCTGGTTTGGATCACATAGTAATGTGGTACCACACTGAAACAGTCGATTAAACCAGGTTTCGATCAATATTTTTGAGGATAACGCATGTTAGGTCTAGGTGAGGCCTGGGATTTTCACTCATCAGACTCATACTTTCGCATTCTTCACATACTTGTTGTACGGATCCTGGGTTTTTTCTGGTTTGGATCACGTAGTAATGTGGGACCACACTGAAACAGTCAATTAAACCTGGATTCGATCAATATTTTTGAGAATAATACATGTTAGGTCTAGATAAGGTCTGGGATTTGCTCTCATCAGGCTCATTCTTTCGCATATTTCTCATACTTGATGGCTAGATGCTGGGCTTTTTCTGGATTGCATCACGTAGTAATGAAGTACAACACAGAAACAGTCAATTGAACCTGGTTTCCATCAATATCTTAGAGGACAACGCAAGTTAGGTCTGGGATAGGTCTGGGATTTGCCCTCATCAGGCTCATACTTTCGCGTTTTTCACATACATGTTGAACAGATCCTGGGTTTTTTCTGGTTTGGATCACGTAGTAGTGTGGTACCACACTGAAACAGTCCACTAAACCTGGTTTGGATCAATATTTTACAGGATAACGCATGTTAGGTCTAGGTTAGGTCGGGGATTTTCACTCATCAGACTCATACTTTCGCATTCTTCACATACTTGTTTTACGGATCCTGGGTTTTTTCTGGTTTGGATCACGTAGTAATGTGGGACCACACTGAAACAATCAATTAAACCTGGTTTCGATCAATATTTTTGAGAATAATACATGTTAGGTCTAGGTTAGGACTTGGATTTGCTCTCATCAGGCTCATTCTTTCGCATATTTCTCATACTTGATGGCTAGATGCTGGGCTTTTTCTGGATTGCATCACGTAGTAATGAAGTACAACACAGAAACAGTCAATTAAACCTGGTTTCCATCAATATCTTAGAGGACAACGCAAGTTAGGTCTGGGATAGGTCTGGGATTTGCCCTCATCAGGCTCATACTTTCGCGTTTTTCACATACTTGTTGAACGGATCATGGGTTTTTTCTGGTTTGGATCACGTAGTAATGTGGGACCACACTGAAACAATCAATTAAACCTGGTATTGACAAATATTTTAGAGGATAACGCATGTTAGGTCTGGGATAGGTCGGGGATTTGCCCTCATCAGACTCATACTTTCGCACACTTCACATACTCGTTGATCAGATCCTGGGTTTTTTCTGGTTTGGATCACGTAGTAATGTGGAACTACACTGAAACAATCAATTAAACCTGGTCTTGATAAATATTTTAGAGGATAACGCATGTCAGGTCTGGGTTAGGTCTAGGATTTGCCCTCGTCAGGCTCATACTTCCGCATATTTCTCATACTTCATGGCTAGATCCTGGGCTATTTCTGGATTAGATCACGTAGTAATGTGGTACCACACTGAAACAGTCAATTAAACCTGGTTTCCATCAAACTCTTAGAGGAGAACGCAAGTTAGGTCTGGGATAGGTCTTGGATTTGCCCTCATCAGGCTCATACTTTCGCGTTTTTCACATACTTTTTGAACAGATCCTGGGTTTTTTCTGGTTTGGATCACGTAGTAGTGTGGTACCACACTGAAACAGTCCATTAAACCTGGTTTGGATCAATATTTTAGAGGATAACGCATGTTAGGTCTAGGTTAGGTCTGGGAATTTCACTCATCAGACTCATACTTTCGCACACTTCACATACTCGTTGAACAGATCCTCGGTTATTTTCTGGTTTGGATCACATAGTAATGTGGTACCACACTGAAACAGTCGATTATACCAGGTTTCGACCAATATTTTTGAGGATAACGCATGTTAGGTCTAGGTTAGGCCTGGGATTTTCACTCATCAGGCTCATACTTTCGCATTCTTCGGTTACTTGTTGTACGGATCCTGGGTTTTTTCTGGTTTGGATCACGTAGTAATGTGGGACCACACTGAAACAGTCAATTAAACCTGGTTTCGATCAATATTTTTGAGAATAATACATGTTAGGTCTAGGTTAGGTCTGGGATTTGCTCTCATCAGGCTCATTCTTTCGCATATTTCTCATACTTGATGGCTAGATGCTGGGCTTTTTCTGGATTGCATCACGTAGTAATGAAGTACAACACAGAAACAGTCAATTAAACCTGGTTTCCATCAATATCTTAGAGGACAACGCAAGTTAGGTCTGGGATAGTTCTGGGATTTGCCCTCATCAGGCTCATACTTTCGCGTTTTTCACATACTTGTTGAACAGATCCTGGGTTTTTTCTGGTTTGGATCACGTAGTAGTGTGGTACCACACTGAAACAGTCCATTAAACCTGGTTTGGATCAATATTTTAGAGCATAACGCATGTTAGGTCTAGGTTAGGTCTGGGATTTTCACTCATCAGACTCATACTTTCGCATTCTTCACATACTTGTTGTACGGATCTCGGGTTTTTTCTGGTTTGGATCACGTAGTAATGTGGGACCACACTGAAACAGTCAATTAAACCTGGTTTCGATCAATATTTTTCAGAATAATACATGTTAGGTCTAGGTTAGGTCTTGGATTTGCTCTCATCAGGCTCATTCTTTCGCATATTTCTCATACTTGATGGCTAGATGCTGGGCTTTTTCTGGATTGCATCACGTAGTTATGAAGTACAACACAGAAACAGTCAATTAAACCTGGTTTCCATCAATATCTTAGAGGACAACGCAAGTTAGGTCTGGGATAGGTCTGGGATTTGCCCTCATCATGCTCATACTTTCGCGCTTTTCACATACATGTTGAACAGATCCTGGGTTTTTTCTGGTTTGGATCACGTAGTAGTGTGGTACCACACTGAAACAGTCCATTAAACCTGGTTTGGATCAATATTTTAGAGGATAACGCATGTTAGGTCTAGGTTAGGTCGGGGAATTTCACTCATCAGACTCATACTTTCGCATTCTTCACATACTTGTTGTACGGATCCCGGGTTTTTTCTGGTTTGGATCACGTAGTAATGTGGGACCACACTGAAACAGTCAATTAAACCTGGTTTCCATCAATATCTTAGAGGACAACGCAAGTTAGGTCTGGGATAGGTCTGGGATTTGCCCTCATCAGGCTCATACTTTTGCGTTTTTCACATACATGTTGAACAGATCCTGGGTTTTTTCTGGTTTGGATCACGTAGTAGTGTGGTACCACACTGAAACAGTCCATTAAACCTGGTTTGGAACAACATTTTAGAGGATAACGCATGTTAGGTCTGGGTTAGGTCTGGGATTTGCTCTCATCAGGCTCATTCTTTCGCATATTTCTCATACTTGATGGCTAGATCCTGGGCTTTTTCTGGACTGCATGACGTAGTAATGAAGTACAACACTGAAACAGTCAATTAAACCTGGTTTCCATCAATATTTTAGAGAATAACGCATGTTAGGTCTGGATTAGGTCTAGGATTTGCCCTCATCAGGCTCATATTTTCGCATATTTCTCATACTTCATGGCTAGATCCTGGGCTGTTTCTGGATTGTATCACGTAGTAATGTGGTACCACGCTGAAACAGTCAATTAAACCTGGTTTCAATCAAAATTTTAGAGGATAACGCATGTTAGGCCTCGGTTAGGTCTGGGATTTTCACTGATCAGACTCATACTTTCGCATTCTTCACATACTTGTTGAACGGATCCTGGGTTTTTTCTGGTTTGGATCACGTAGTAATGTGGTACCACACTAAAACAGTCGATTAAACCTGGTTTCAATCAATATTTTAGAGGATAACGCAAGTTAGGTCTGGGATAGGTCTGGGATTTGACCCCATCAGTCTCATACTTTCGCACACTTCACATACTCGTTGAACAGATCCTGGGTTTTTTCTGGTTTGCATCACTTAGTAATGTGGGACCACACTGAAACAATCAATTAAACCTGGTCTTGATAAATATTTTAGAGGATAACGCATGTTAGGTCTGGGTTAGGTCTAGGATTTGCCCTCATCAGGCTCATACTTTCGCATATTTCTCATACTTCATGGCTAGATCCTGGGTTTTTTCAGGTTTGGATCACGTAGTAGTGTGGTACCACACTGAAACAGTCCATTAAACCTGGTTGGGATCAATATTTTAGAGGATAACGCATGTTAGGTCTAGGTTAGGTCTGGGAATTTCACTCATCAGACTCATACTTTTTTTTTTTTTTTTTTTTTTTTTTTTTTTTTTTTTTGTCGTGGGGAAAATCTTCGAAAGACTCCCTCCCACCTCCTTGGGGAGAGGTGGGAGGGGTGTGTGGGATTCCCCGCGCCCGTACAACGACAGGCGCGGGACCTACCCACTAAAAACCCCACGGTGACCCTTCGGCACGCTTTGGGAGGATACCGGGAATCGCTCGAAGCATTCTTCCGGTATCCTCCCCGTGCCCGCGCTTTCGCGCCCATCCCCCGGGGGGACAATCGGTCCCCCCAGTAGACACACTTCCTCATAGCGGCGGGACGGGGCACTCCATCCCGCCGCTATCCGTCCCGGGGCCGCGTTTAGTGGCGGCTGCGAGCCCCAACTCGCAACCGCCCGTGGAGGCACTCCTACCCCCAACCGGTCCGACCCGGCGCCACCTGGCGGGAGGAGGGTCCCCTCAGGACCCCCCTCCCAGCCTAGGTCATCCGCCACGCCGAGGCGGCCGCCCGTGACGCCTCGCGACCGGGCGACGACCTCGGGCCACCGCACGAGCGGGAGCTTCAGCGCGCCGCTGAAGCTCGCGCTCCCTCCCCGCGGCCTCCTTCTGCAACATTACGTTCTCGCAGAAGGAGGCCACGGCCCTCCACTTCTCCTCGCTGCCGAGCATGGCGCGCACCACGCCCGGCAGCGAGACATCCCGCCCGACGACGCCGACCAGGACACGGCGCTCCCCCTCCCTCGCGGGGCATACCTCCAGGGTATGATCCGCCGTGTCCTGCTCAGCGTCGCAGTGGCAGCAACGCACCGTCGGCTCCTTCCCTATCCGGCACAGGTATCTTCCGAAGCTGCCATGCCCGGAAAATACCTGTGCCAGCCGGTAGGTGTGGCTGCCATGGCCTCTGTCCAGCCACTCCTTCAGGAGTGGCCGAACAGCCCCGACAGTCCGGTGCCCCGCGGTTGGCAGAGCCAGCCGCTCCTGCCACGCGAGCAACACGGACTGCCGGGCCTGGCGCTTCAAATCGCCCCAAGCAGGTTCCTGCCCGCCCGGGACCGCCCCCACCACCGCGCGACGGTCGACGCAGTGCCGGTACATCGCCGCGTGCGACCGCGCGAGCAGGTCCATGGGCGGCATCCCCGCTAGAACCGTCGCCGCCTCATGTGACATGGTCCGATACCCGCGGACGACCCTGAGCGCCATGCGCCTCTGCACCCGACGCAGCATAGTCATGCTGCGCCGGGAGGCAGCCAGGTCGTCCGCCCAGACGGGGGCCCCGTATAGGGCCACCGACTGGACCATTGCCACATAGAGGCGACGAACTCGGCCCGCCGGGCCCCCCAAGTTGGGCAGGATCCGGCCCAGAGCCGCAACCATCCTTTCCAACCGGGGGACCAGGCAGCGGAAATGCTTCTCGAAACGCCAGTGGCTATCGAGGATCAGCCCCAGATACCTGATCTGGGGCTTCACCTCGATGTCAGCCCCACCCACCCGAATCAGAGGGGGTGGCGGATCCTGCCGAGGTGAATGAAACGCAATCACCTCGGTCTTATGGACCGCCACCGTCATCCCCATCCCCCTGATCTGGTCGACGACGCGTTGCGACCCCTCCTCCGCGCGACGCATGGCCCTCCCCCAGTGCGCCCCGACGGCCAGCACCAGTGTGTCATCCGCATAACACACCGTGCTGACGCCGTCGGGGAGGCCGGCCCGCAACACCGAGTCGTACGCGATGTTCCACAGGAGTGGCCCGAGGACCGACCCCTGCGGAACACCGCAGTACACCTCCCTCCGCATATCACCATCCCGGCCCGGATACTCGATCCACCTGCCGCGGAGATAATCCCCGACGACCGCCCTGAGACAAGGGGGGACTCGATGATATTCGAGCCCCCTCCTTATCTCTTCCCAGGGGAGGGTGTTAAAGGCATTGGCAATATCCAAGGATATTGCCAATGCCACCCCTCCCCGGGAGACGGCCGCCTCCGAGAGGGCCCTCACACGACCTATCGCGTCGATAGTCGATCGGCCCCCCCGGAAACCGAACTGGCAGTCGGCCAGACCGGGATCACCCCGCGACAGGTGCTCGACGAGGCGGGCAGCAATCACACGCTCGAAGAGCTTGCCCACCTCGTCGAGGAGACAAATGGGCCGGTATGCGGAGGGAGACTCCGCGGGCCGACCCTCCTTCCGGAGGAGGACCATCCTCGCCACCTTCCAACTGGGGGGGAATCGCCCGTCCCTCAGGCAGCGGTCGAACAACCGCCTGAGGTCGGCCCCAAGGACGCCCTGGGTCAAGACCCAAACCCGGCCGGGCACACCATCCGGACCCGGGGCCGTGTTACGAACCCCGAGCCGTCTGATGGCCGCTGCCAGCTCCTCCTGCGTGACCCCCAGCTCGGCCGTCCACTCCACTGGGACAGCCGCCGCCGCCGGAGGACGCGGTCCCCTCTCCCCAATTGGGAAGAGTGTATTGACCACGTCCTCCAGCAGCCGGGGGTCAAGACCCTCGGTGACGGGGGGCGCCCACGGGCGGAGCTTATTCAGCACCACCTTATATGGGCGCCCCCATGGATCGTCATCAAGGGTCTGGAGGAGCTCCTTCCATGCCTGGGTCTTGGCCCGTTTGATGGCGACCTGCAGAGCAACCCGCGCCACGCGGTATGCTCCATACAGGTCATCAGCTGCCCTCGCTCGCGCCACGCCGTCGCCTGTACGTTGACGACGGCGCGCGCGGGTGTACTGGCGTCGGGCGCGGACAATCGCGACTCGCAACTCCGCGATCGCGTCCGACCACCTGTACACCGCCCGGCGAGGAGAAGCCCGCCCGACCCGAGGCATCCCCGCGTCGCAAATACCCGCGACCAATGCTCCGAGCCGGGCGACCTCCTCCTCTATGCTCGGCAACTCGGCCGCTCCCTGCGGCCAAGTTGCAGCGAGGGCAGCTGCCATCAGGGCGTCCTTGTCCAGGCGCCGAAGCGCCCAGCGGCGTGGTGGGGTGCCACGCAGGCGGCCGTGTCGGGATGCACTCGCGGCGGCAGAGACCTCCATCCGGATGTACCGGTGATCGGAGAGTGTCTCTGCCCCCGCGACCACGTGCCAACCCGACACCATGCGCACGGCGTTGGGGGTCGCGAATCCAACATCCACGATGGACCCCCCATATCGCCGCACGCATGTGTGCTCCGACCCCCGGTTCAATACCCGGAGGTCGAGCCCCGCCGCCCAATCGCCCAGGATCCCGCCGCGAACGGAGGTCCTGGGGGATCCCCAAGCCACCGACTTGGCATTAAAATCCCCCAGGACCAGCTCCGGCCGGGCCGCGTAGCGCTGCACGCATGCCGCGACCTCGGCCAAGTACAGCTCGAACGCAGGGTGACCGCTACGGGGCGAAATGTAGCACCCCACCACAGCGACTCCCCCCCAGTCCACGGCGCCGAATCCCCGACCGCGCTCCAACAAGGAGAACGGTGGGGACCCGTCGCCCCCTCCCCATACCGTCGCCACCAAGCCGTCCGCGTCGCCCACCCAATGAGGGTGATCAGGGACGCGGTACGGCTCGGCGGCGACCGCTAGGCCAACGCCCCACTCCGCGAGGACTTGGGACATCAAGTCCTGTGCCGCGCGGCAGTGGTTGAGGTTGGCCTGGAGGAGGAGGCGGGGCGGCATTAATTAATGGCCGCGCCAGCCTCCTCCCGGCCGTCCGTCCCCGTAGCACCGTCCACCTCCATGGAGGACGATGCCACCGCCCTCGGCACCGGAGCCGGTGCAGCCCGCCTCTTCCTCTCCTTCCGGGAGGGGGGGGAGCACTTCTTGCTCCCCACCCTGTGATCGGCTGGCCTCCCCATGTCCGCACACAGCGGGCAGTGGGGGGCCGCCGAGCACTGGCTCGCACGGTGCTCTTTGGCACCGCAGCGGTAACACTGACCGCTGCGGTCCACCGGCGAGGTGCACCACTGCCTCACGTGCCCCAATTCGAGGCAGCGGTGACACTGGAGCGGGCGCGGCGCGAGGATTTCCACTCGCGCCGAAACCCACCCCACCAACACCCTCCCGGATTCCGCCACCTTACGGGCGGCGGAGAGGGGGCACCGGGCCCACACCGACCCGAGGCCGGAGGGCGACCTGCGGATCTCTCCGATCCGCAGGTCCTCCACAGGACAGTCCCCCGCCCTCGCAAGGGCACGGGACACATCCTGTGCGCTGACCGAGTCGTCCAGCCCACAAACGCGCATCTCCGTGCGCTTCGTGGGCCGGGCGACCCGGACACCTCTTTCGCCCAGCTGCTCCCGGAGCCTCTGGGCGAGACGATCCGCCTTCGCGCCACCTTCTGCACCGGGGATCTCCAGCAAGAGACCCCCGGTCACGGCCCTCTTCGCCCTCACGGAGGCGATGCCCAGCTCTTCCAGGGAGATATTCTCCCTGGCGAGCCGCATCGCCTCCGCGAGGGTCAGGTCGCCCCCCTGCGCAACGGTCAGCGTCACCACTGCCGTTTTTGGGGGACGACCTGGTCATGCCTTCCCGACCTTCGCGGCCTTTACCTTGGCCGCCGGCGGCGGAGGCGGAGGCCGCGGTTGCGAGGCCTTCCTCGCCGCCCGCTTCGCCTTCCGCCCCACCACCTCACTCCACGCCACCCCCCCTTGGGAGGGTGCCGTGGAGGACGCGACCACAGCGACCACGGGTACACCACCCCCCTTGGGGGTCGCGACCCGGGGCCCTGGTGCCGCAACGCTGGGCGGAGCCTTCACTCCGCCCTTCTTTGCCTTCCCCGACTGTACCGGAACAGGTCGGGGAGGCACCGCCTTCCTGCTGACCGCTCTTCCGGCGAGGAGCTCCTCCCGGAAGGCGGCCAGCTTGCCATCAATCATGTCCCCAATCCTCCTCAGAAGATCGTCTTCTGAGGAGGACGGGGACTTCTTCACGGGCGGAGTGCGGGTGGAGGGGCCCGCGGTGCCCCGCACCACTGCCGCCGCACTCCGCTTATTTACCTCCGCCGAGGGACGCGGCGGTGGAGGAGGAGGGAGGATGGGAGGGAGGGCCGCGCTGTTCCACAGCGCCTCTGCCCTCCTCCTCCCCTGTCGCTCCTCCTCCAACAGGAGCTGCAGACGGGCGTTCCGCCCTCTGAGCTCCCGCGCCGCCTCCCTCATTTCCTCCGCCGCGGCCTTCAGGGCCTCCGCGCCACCGCTTTTCTGCCCCTTAAAGGCGCAGGCAGCGGCGACTTTCTCCACCCGCCTCAGGGACGAGGAGATCCTCTCCGATATCTCCTCGGTCACCTCGTCCCTGAGGCAACTCAGCCTCACCGACGGGCTCATCGCCCCGCCCACCTCGACGACGGCCTGCCCCGCCCTCTTCCTTTTAGAGCCTATGAGGCTCCTGGTGGAGGAGAAGGACGAGACTGACGCAGTCTCGTCGTCCTCCTCCACCTTCCACGAAGCCGGGCCAGGCGCTGGAGGCGGCGCGAGCGCCGTCACTCCAGTCCCAACACCGCCTTCGTCCTCCCCCTCTGACTTACCCCGTCCCATCCCCGTTTTAATATTGAACTCCATAATATTCCCACGAGCAGGTCGGAAGAAAAGGTCCGCCCGGGCAGAGCCGCCTTACCCGGGTAAGCCTATATACTCCGGGGGTTCGGCAGGTTCCCCGGAGGTGGTCGTTGGCCCGTTGTGACGACCAACAGGAGGCTTACGGTGTGTGTATGACTCGGGTACCCCGGGTTCGTTAAGCCCGTACTGCAGCTGAAAGGCTGGCAGCCCCTGAGGGGATCAGACTCATACTTTCGCATTCTTCACATACTTGTTGAACGGATCCTGGGTTTTTTCTGGTTTGGATCACGTAGTAATGTGGGACCACACTGAAACAGTTCATTAAACCTGGTTTCGCTCAATATTTTAGAGGATAACGCATGTTAGGTCTAGGTTAGGTCTGGGATTTGCTCTCATCAGGCTCATTCTTTCGCATATTTCTCATACTTGATGGCTAGATGCTGGGCTTTTTCTGGATTGCATCACGTAGTAATGAAGTACAACACAGAAACAGTCAATTAAACCTGGTTTCCATCAATATCTTAGAGGACAACGCAAGTTAGGTCTGGGATAGGTCTGGGATTTGCCCTCATCAGGCTCATACTTTCGCGTTTTTCACATACTTGTTGAACAGATCCTGGGTTTTTTCTGGTTTGGATCACGTAGTAGGACCACTATATGGATCAGTAGTGGTACCACACTGAAACAGTCCATTAAACCTGGTTTGGATCAATATTTTAGAGGATAACGCATGTTAGGTCTGGGATTTTCACTCATCAGACTCATACTTTCGCATTCTTCACATACTTGTTGTACGGATCCTGGGTTTTTTCTGGTTTGGATCACGTAGTAATGTGGGACCACACTGAAACAGTCAATTAAACCTGGTTTCGATCAATATTTTTGAGAATAATACATGTTAGGTCTAGGTTAGGTCTGGGATTTGCTCTCATCAGGCTCATTCTTTCGCATATTTCTCATACTTGATGGCTAGATGCTGGGCTTTTTCTGGATTGCATCACGTAGTAATGAAGTACAACACAGAAACAGTCAATTGAACCTGGTTTCCATCAATATCTTAGAGGACAACGCAAGTTAGGTCTGGGATAGGTCTGGGATTTGCCCTCATCAGGCTCATACTTTCGCGTTTTTCACATACATGTTGAACAGATCCTGGGTTTTTTCTGGTTTGGGTCACGTAGTAGTGTGGTACCACACTGAAACAGTCCATTAAACCTGGTTTGGATCAATATTTTAGAGGATAACGCATGTTAGGTCTAGGTTAGGTCGGGGATTTTCACTCATCAGACTCATACTTTCGCATTCTTCACATACTTGTTGTACGGATCCCGGGTTTTTTCTGGTTTGGATCACGTAGTAATGTGGGACCACACTGAAACAGTCAATTAAACCTGGTTTCGATCAATATTTTTGAGAATAATACATGTTAGGTCTAGGTTAGGTCTTGGATTTGCTCTCATCAGGCTCATTCTTTCGCATATTTGTCATACTTGATGGCTAGATGCTGGGCTTTTTCTGGATTGCATCAGGTAGTAATGAAGTACAACACAGAGACAGTCAATTAAACCTGGTTTCCATCAATATCTTAGAGGACAACGCAAGTTAGGTCTGGGATAGGTCTGGGATTTGCCCTCATCAGGCTCATACTTTCGCGTTTTTCACATACATGTTGAACAGATCCTGGGTTTTTTCTGGTTTGGATCACGTAGTAGTGTGGTACCACACTGAAACAGTCGATTAAACCTGGTTTGGATCAATATTTTAGAGGATAACGCATGTTAGGTCTAGGTTAGGTCGGGGATTTTCACTCCTCAGACTCATACTTTCGCATTCTTCACATACTTGTTGAACGGATCCTGGGTTTTTTCTGGTTTGGATCACGTAGTAATGTGGTACCACACTGAAACAGTCGATTAAACCTGGTTTCGATCAATATTTTAGAGGATAACGCATGTTAGGTCTAGGTTAGCCCTGGGATTTTCACTCATCAGACTCATGCTTTTGCGTTTTTCACATACTTGTTGAACAGATCCTGGGTTTTTTCTGGTTTGGATCACGTAGTAGTGTGGTACCACACTGAAACAGTCCATTAAACCTGGTTTGGATCAATATTTTAGAGGATAACGCATGTTAGGTCTAGGTTAGGTCGGGGATTTTCACTCCTCAGACTCATACTTACGCATTCTTCACATACTTGTTGAACAGATCCTGGGTTTTTTCTGGTTTGGATCACGTAGTAGTGTGGTACCACACTGAAACAGTCCATTAAACCTGGTTTGGATCAATATTTTAGAGGATAACGCATGTTAGGTCTAGGTTAGGTCGGGGATTCTCACTCATCAGACTCATACTTTCGCATTCTTCACATACTTGTTGTACGGATCCCGGGTTTTTTCTGGCTTGGATCACGTAGTAATGTGGGACCACACTGAAACAGTCAATTAAACCTGGTTTCGATCAATATTTTTGAGAATAATACATGTTAGGTCTAGGTTAGGTCTGGGATTTGCTCTCATCAGGCTCATTCTTTCGCATATTTCTCATACTTGATGGCTAGATGCTGGGCTTTTTCTGGATTGCATCACGTAGTAATGAAGTACAACACAGAAACAGTCAATTAAACCTGGTTTCGATCAATATTTTAGAGGATAACGCAAGTTAGGTCTGGTTTAGGTCTGGGATTTGCCCTCATCAGGCTCATACTTTCGCGTTTTTCACATACATGTTGAGAGATCCTGGGTTTTTTCTGGTTTGGATCACGTAGTAGTGTGGTACCACACTGAAGCAGTCCATTAAACCTGGTTTGGATCAATATTTTAGAGGATAACGCATGTTAGGTCTAGGTTAGGTCGGGGATTTTCACTCATCAGACTCATACTTTCGCATTCTTCACATACTTGTTGAACGGATCCTGGGTTTTTTCTGGTTTGGATCACGTAGTAATGTGGTACCACACTGAAACAGTCGATTAAACCTGGTTTCGATCAATATTTTAGAGGATAACGCATGTTAGGTCTGGGTTAGCCCTGGGATTTTCACTCATCAGACTCATACTTTTGCGTTTTTCACATATTTGTTGAACAGATCCTGGGTTTTTTCTGGTTTGGATCACGTAGTAGTGTGGTACCACACTGAAACAGTCCATTAAACCTGGTTTGGATCAATATTTTAGAGGATAACGCATGTTAGGTCTAGGTTAGGTCTGGGATTTTCACTCATCAGACACATACTTTCGCATTCTTCACATACTTGTTGAACGGATCCTGGGTTTTTTCTGGTTTGGATCACGTAGTAATGTGGGCCCACACTGAAACAATCATTTAAACCTGGTCTTGATAAATATTTTAGAGGACAACGCAAGTTAGGTCTGGGATAGGTCAGGGATTTGACCTCATCAGACTCATAATTTCGCACACTTCACATAGTCCTTGAACAGATCCTGGGTTATTTTCTGGTTTGGATCACATAGTAATGTGGTACCACACTGAAACAGTCGATTAAACCAGGTTTCGATCAATATTTTAGAGAATAATTCATGTTAGGTCTAGGTTAGGTCAAGGATTTGCTCTCATCAGGCTCATTCTTTCGCATATTTCTCATACTTGATGGCTAGATCCTGGACTTTTTCTGGATTGCATCACGTAGTAATGAAGTACAACACTGAAACAGTCAATTAAACCTGGTTTCGATCAATATTTTAGAGAATAATTCATATTAGGTCTGGGATAGGTCTGGGATTTGACCCCATCACTCTCATACTTTCGCACACTTCACATACTCGTTGATACAGATCCTGGGTTTTTTCTGGTTTGGATCACGTAGTAATGTGGTACCACACTGAAAGAGTCCATTAAACCTGGTTTGGATCAATATTTTAGAGGATAACGCATGTTAGGTCTGGGTTAGGTCTAGGATTTGCCCTCATCAGGCTCATACTTTCGCATATTTCTCATACTTCATGGCTAGATCCTGGGCTGTTTCTAGATTGTATCACGTAGTACTGTGGTACCACGCTGAAACAGTCAATTAAACCTGGTTTCAATCAATATTTTAGAGGATAACGCATGTTAGGCCTCGGTTAGGTCTGGGATTTTCACTCATCAGACTCATACTTTCGCATTCTTCACATACTTGTTGAACTGATCCTGGGTTTTTTCAGGTTTGGATCACGTAGTAATGTGGGACCACACTGAAACAGTTCATTAAACCTGGTTTCGCTCAATATTCTAGAGGATAACGCAAGTTAGGTCTGGGATAGGTCTGGGATTTGACCCCATCACTCTCATACTTTCGCACACTTCACATACTCGTTGATACAGATCCTGGGTTTTTTCTGGTTTGCATCACTTAGTAATGTGGGACCACACTGAAACAATCAATTAAACCTGGTCTTGATAAATATTTTAGAGGATAACGCATGTTAGGTCTGGGTTAGGTCTAGGATTTGCCCTCATCAGGCTCATACTTTCGCATATTTCTCATACTTCATGGCTAGATCCTGGGCTGTTTCTGGTTTGTATCACGTAGTAATGTGGTACCACGCTGAAACAGTCAATTAAACCTGGTTTCAATCAATATTTTAGAGGATGACGCATGTTAGGCCTCGGTTCGGTCTGGGATTTTCATTCATCAGACTCATACTTTCGCATTCTTCACATACTTGTTGAACGGATCCTGGGTTTTTTCTGGTTTGGATCAGGTAGTAATGTGGGACCACACTGAAACAGTTCATTAAACCTGGTTTCGCTCAATATTTTAGAGGATAACGCATGTTAGGTCTAGGTTAGGTCTGGGATTTGCTCTCATCAGGCTCATTCTTTCGCATATTTCTCATACTTGATGGCTAGATCCTGGGCTTTTTCTGGATTGCATCACGTAGTAATGTAGTACCACACTGAAACAGTCAATGAAACCTGGTTTTCATCAATATTTTAGAGGACAACGCAAGTTAGGTCTAGGTAAGGCCTGAGATTTTCACTGATCAGACTCATACTTTCGCATTCTTCACATACTTGTTGAACGGATCCTGGGTTTTTTCTGGTTTGGATTACGTAGTAATGTGGTACCACACTGAAACAGTCGATTAAACCTGGTTTCGATCAATATTTTAGAGGATAACGCAAGTTTAGTCTGGGATTGGTTTGGGATTTGACCTCATCAGACTCATACTTTCGCACACTTCACATACTCGTTGAACAGATCCTGGGTTATTTTCTGGTTTGGATCACATAGTAATGTGGTACCACACTGAAACAGTCGATTAAACCAGGTTTCGATCAATATTTTTGAGGATAACGCATGTTAGGTCTAGGTTAGGCCTGGGATTTTCACTCATCAGACTCATACTTTCGCATTCTTCACATACGTGTTGAACGGATCCTGGGTTTTTTCTGGTTTGGATCACGTAGTAATGTGGGACCACACTGAAACAGTCAATTAAACCTAGTTTCGATCAATATTTTAGAGAATAATTCATGTTAGGTCTAGGTTAGGTCTGGGATTTGCTCTCATCAGGCTCATACTTTCGCACACTTCACATACTCGTTTGACAGATCCTGGGTTATTTTCTGGTTTGGATCACGTAGTAATGTTGGACCACACTGAAACAGTCAATTAAACCTGGTTTCGATCAATATTTTAGAGAATGTTATGTCTAGGTTAGGTCTGGGATTTGCTCTCATCAGGCTCATTCTTTCGCATATTTCTCATACTTGATGGCTAGATGTTGGGCTTTTTCTGGATTGCATCACGTAGTAATGAAGTACAACACTGAAACAGTCAATTAAACCTGGTTTCCATCATTATCTTAGAGGACAACGCAAGTTAGGTCTGGGATAGGTCTGGGATTTGCCCTCATCAGGCTCATACTTTCCGCGTTTTTCACATACTTGTTGAACAGATCCTGGGTTTTTTCTGGTTTGGATCACGTAGTAGTGTGGGACCACACTGAAACAATCAATTAAACCTGATCTTGATAAATATTTTAGAGGATAACGCATGTTAGGTCTGGGATAGGTCTGGGATTTGCCCTCATCAGACTCATACTTTCGCACAGTTCACATACTCGTTGAACAGATCCTGGGTTATTTTCTGGTTTGGATCACATAGTAATGTGGTACCACACTGAAACAGTCAATTAAACTTGGTTTCCATCAATATCTTAAAGGACAACGCAAGTTAGGTCTGGGATAGGTCTTGGATTTGCCCTCATCAGGCTCATACTTTCGCGTTTTTCACATACTTTTTGAACAGATCCTGGGTTTTTTCTGGTTTGGATCACGTAGTAGTATGGTACCACACTGAAACAGTCCATTGAACCTGGTTTGGATCATTATTTTAGAGGATAACGCATGTTAGCTCTAGGTTAGGTCTGGGATTTTCACTCATCAGATTCATACTTTCGCATTCTTCACATACTTGTTGAACGGATCCTGGGTTTTTTCTGGTTTGGATCACGTAGTAATGTGGTACCACACTGAAACAGTCGATTAAACCTGGTTTCGATCAATATTTTAGAGGATAACGCAAGATAAGTCTGGGATTGGTCTGGGATTTGACCCCATCAGTCTCATACTTTCGCACACTTCACATACTCGTTGATACAGATCCTGGGTTTTTTCTGGTTTGCATCACTTAGTAATGTGGGACCACACTGAAACAATCAATTAAACCTGGTTTCAATCAATATTTTAGAGGATAACGCATGTTAGGCCTCGGTTCGGTCTGGGATTTTCACTCATCAGACTCACACTTTCGCACACTTCACATACTCGTTGAACAGATCCTGGGTATTTTCTGGTTTGGATCACGTAGTGATGTGGTACCACACTGAAACAGTCGATTAAACCTGGTTTGGATCAATATTTTAGAGGATAACGCATGTTAGGTCTGGGTTAGGTCTAGGATTTGCCCTCATCAGGCTCATACTTTCGCATATTTCTCATACTTCATGGCTAGATCCTGGGCTGTTTCTGGTTTGTATCACGTAGTAATGTGGTACCACGCTGAAACAGTCAATTAAACCTGGTTTCAATCAATATTTTAGAGGATGACGCATGTTAGGCCTCGGTTCGGTCTGGGATTTTCACTCATCAGACTCACACTTTCGCACACTTCACATACTCGTTGAACAGATCCTGGGTATTTTCTGGTTTGGATCACGTAGTGATGTGGTACCACACTGAAACAGTCGATTAAACCTGGTTTCAATCAATATTTTAGAGGATAACGCAAGTTAGGTCTGGGATAGGTCTGGGATTTGACCCCATCAGACTCATACTTTCGCACACTTCACATACTCGTTGAACAGATCCTGGGTTATTTTCTGGTTTGTATAACATAGTAATGTGGTACCACACTGAAACAGTCGATTTAACCAGGTTTCGATCAATATTTTAGAGAATAATTCATGTGATGTCTAGGTTAGGTCTGGGATTTGCTCTCATCAGGCTCATTCTTTCGCATATTTCTCATACTTCATGGCTAGATCCTGGGCTGTTTCTGGATTGTATCACGCAGTAATGTGGTACCACGCTGAAACAGTCAATTAAACCTGGTTTCAATCAATATTTTAGAGGATGACGCATGTTAGGCCTCGGTTAGGTCTGGGATTTTCACTCATCAGACTCATACTTTCGCATTCTTCACATACTTGTTGAACTGATCCTGGGTTTTTTCTGGTTTGAATCACGTAGTAATGTGGTACCACACTGAAACAGTCGATTAAACCTGGTTTCAATCAATATTTTAGAGGATAACGCAAGTTAGGTCTGGGATAGGTCTGGGATTTGACCCCATCAGTCTCATACTTTCGCACACTTCACATACTCGTTGATACAGATCCTGGGTTTTTTCTGGTTTGCATCACTTAGTAATGTGGGACCACACTGAAACAATCAATTAAACCTGGTCTTGATAAATATTTTAGAGGATAACGCATGTTAGGTCTGGGTTAGGTCTAGGATTTGCCCTCATCAGGCTCATACTTTCGCATATTTCTCATACTTCATGGCTAGATCCTGGGCTGTTTCTGGATTGTATCACGTAGTAATGTGGTACCACGCTGAAACAGTCAATTAAACCTGGTTTCAATCAATATTTTAGAGGATGACGCATGTTAGGCCTCGGTTAGGTCTGGGATTTTCACTCATCAGACTCATACTTTCGCATTCTTCACATACTTGTTGAACGGATCCTGGGTTTTTTCTGGTTTGGATCACGTAGTAATGTGGTACCACACTGAAACAGTCGATTAAACCTGGTTTCGATCAATATTTTAGAGGATAACGCATGTTAAGTCTGGGATTGGTTTGGGATTTGACCTCATCAGACTCATACTTTCGCACACTTCACATACTCGTTGAACGGATCCTGGGTTTTTTCTGGTTTGGATCAGGTAGTAATGTGGGACCACACTGAAACAGTTCATTAAACCAGGTTTCGATCAATATTTTAGAGAATAATTCATGTTAGGTCTAGGTTAGGTCTGGGATTTGCTCTCATCAGGCTCATACTTTCGCACACTTCACATACTCGTTTGACAGATCCTGGGTTATTTTCTGGTTTGGATCACGTAGTAATTTGGGACCACACTGAAACAGTCAATTAGACCTGGTTTCGATCAATATTTTAGAGAATAATTCATGTTATGTCTAGGTTAGGCCTGGGATTTGCTCTCATCAGGCTCATTCTTTCGCATATTTCTCATACTTGATGGCTAGATGCTGGGCTTTTTCTGGATTGCATCACGTAGTAATGAAGTACAACACTGAAACAGTCAATTAAACCTGGTTTCCATCATTATCTTAAAGGACAACGCAAGTTAGGTCTGGGATAGGTCTGGGATTTGCCCTCATCAGGCTCATACTTTCCGCGTTTTTCACATACTTGTTGAACAGATCCTGGGTTTTTTCTGGTTTGGATCACGTAGTAGTGTGGGACCACACTGAAACAATCAATTAAACCTGATCTTGATAAATATTTTAGAGGATAACGCATGTTAGGTCTGGGATAGGTCTGGGATTTGCCCTCATCAGACTCATACTTTCGCACAGTTCACATACTCTTTGAACAGATCCTGGGTTATTTTCTGGTTTGGAGCACATAGTAATGTGGTACCACACTGAAACAGTCGATTAAACCAGGTTTCGATCAATATTTTTGAGGATAACGCATGTTAGGTCTTGGTTAGGTCTGGGATTTTCACTCATCAGACTCATACTTTCTCATATTTCTCATACTAGATGGCTAGATACTGTGCTTTTCCTGGATTGCATCACGTTGTAATGAAGTACAACACTGAAACACTCAATTAAACCTGGTTTCGATCAATATTATTGAGGATAACGCATGTTAGGTCTAGGTTAGGCCTGGGATTTTCACTCATCAGTCTCATACTTTCACGTTCTTCACATGTTTGTTGAACGGATCTTGGGGTTTTTCTGGTGTGGATCACGTAGTAATGTTGTACCACACTGGAACAATCAATTAAACCTGATCTTGATAAATATTTTAGAGGATAACGCATGTTAGGTCTAGGTTAGGTCTGGGATTTGCTCTCATCAGGGTCATTCTTTCGCATATTTCTCATATTTGACGGCTAGATCCTGGGCTTTCTCTGGATTGCATCACGTAGTAATGAAGTACAACACTGAAACAGTCAATTAAACCTGGTTTCCATCAATATTTTAGAGGACAACGCATGTCAGGTCTAGGTTAGGCCTGGGATTTGCTCTCATCAGGGTTATACTTTCGCATTCTTCACATACTTGTTGTACGGATCCTGGGTTTTTTCTGGTTTGGATCACGTAGTAATGTGGGACCACACTGAAACAGTCAATTAAACCTGGTTTCAATCAATATTTTTGAGAATAATACATGTTAGGTCTAGGTTAGGTCTGGGATTTGCTCTCATCAGGCTCATTCTTTCGCATATTTCTCATACTTGATGGCTAGATGCTGGGCTTTCTCTGGATTGCATCACGTAGTAATGAAGTACAACACTGAAACAGTCAATTAAACCTGGTTTCCATCAATATCTTAGAGGACAACGCTAGTTAGGTCTTGGATAGGTCTGGGATTTGCCCTCATCAGGCTCATACATTCGCGTTTTTCACATACTTGTTGAACAGATCCTGGGTTTTTTCTGGTTTGGATCACGTAGTAGTGTGGTACCACACTGAAACAGTCCATTAAACCTGGTTTGGATCAATATTTTAGAGGATAACGCATGTTAGGTCTAGGTTAGGTCTGGGATTTTCACTCATCAGACTCATACTTTCGCATTCTTCACATACTTGTTGAACGGATCCTGGGTTTTTTCTGGTTTGGATCACGTAGTAATGTGGTACCACACTGAAACAGTCGATTAAACCTGGTTTCGATCAATATTTTAGAGGATAACGCATGTTAGGTCTAGGTTAGCCCTGGGATTTTCACTCACCAGACTCATACTTTTGCGTTTTTCACATACTTGTTGAACAGATCCTGGGTTTTTTCTGGTTTGGATCACGTAGTAGTGTGGTACCACAATGAAACAGTCCATTAAACCTGGTTTGGATCAATATTTTAGAGGATAACGCATGTTAGGTCTAGGTTAGGTCTGGGATTTGCTCTCATCAGGCTCATTCTTTTGCATATTTCTCATACTTGATGGCTAGATGCTGGGCTTTTTCTGGATTGCATCACGTAGTAATGAAGTACAACACAGAAACAGTCAATTAAACCTGGTTTCCATCAATATCTTAGAGGACAACGCAAGTTAGGTCTGGGATAGGTCTGGGATTTGCCCTCATCAGGCTCATACTTTCGCGTTTTTCACATACATGTTGAACAGATCCTGGGTTTTTTCTGGATTGGATCACGTAGTAGTATGGTACCACACTGAAACAGTCCATTAAACCTGGTTTGGATCAATATTTTAGAGGATAACGCATGTTAGGTCTAGGTTAGGTCGGGGATTTTCACTCATCAGACTCATACTTTCGCATTCTTCACATACTTGTTGTACGGATCCCGGGTTTTTTCTGGTTTGGATCACGTAGTAATGTGGGACCACACTGAAACAGTCAATTAAACCTGCTTTCGATCAATATTTTTGAGAATAACACATGTTAGGTCTAGGTTAGGTCTGGGATTTGCTCTCATCAGGCTCATTCTTTCGCATATTTCTCATACTTGGTGGCTATATGCTGGGCTTTTTCTGGATTGCATCACGTAGTAATGAAGTACAACACAGAAACAGTCAATTAAACCTGGTTTCCATCAATATCTTAGAGGACAACGCAAGTTAGGTCTGGGATAGGTCTGGGATTTGCCCTCATCAGGCTCATACTTTCGCGTTTTTCACATACATGTTGAACAGATCCTGGGTTTTTTCTGGTTTGGATCACGTAGTAGTGTGGTACCACACTGAAACAGTCCATTAAACCTGGTTTGGATCAACATTTTAGAGGATAACGCATGTTAGGTCTAGGTTAGGTCGGGGATTTTCACTCATCAGACTCATACTTTCGGATTCTTCACATACTTGTTGAACGGATCCTGGGTTTTTTCTGGTTTGGATCACGTAGTGATGTGGTACCACACTGAAACAGTCGATTAGACCTGGTTTCGATCAATATTTTAGAGGATAACGCATGTTAGGTCTAGGTTAGCCCTGGGATTTTCACTCATCAGACTCATACTTTTGCGTTTTTCACATACTTGTTGAACAGATCCTGGGTTTTTTCTGGTTTGGATCACGTAGTAGTGTGGTACCACACTGAAACAGTCCATTAAACCTGGTTTGGATCAATATTTTAGAGGATAACGCATGTTAGGTCTAGGTTAGGTCTGGGATTTTCACTCATCAGACTCATACTTTCGCATTCTTCACATACTTGTTGAACGGATCCTGGGTTTTTTCTGGTTTGGATCACGTAGTAATGTGGGCCCACACTGAAACAATCATTTAAACCTGGTCTTGATAAATATTTTAGAGGATAACGCAAGTTATGTCTGGGATAGGTCAGGGATTTGACCTTATCAGACTCATAATTACGCACACTTCACATACTCCTTGAACAGATCCTGGGTTATTTTCTGGTTTGGATCACATAGTAATGTGGTACCACACTGAAACAGTCGATTAAACCAGGTTTCGATCATTATTTTAGAGAATAATTCATGTTAGGTCTAGGTTAGGTCAGGGACTTGCTCTCATCAGGCTCATTCTTTCGCATATTTCTCATACTTGATGGCTAGATCCTGGACTTTTTCTGGATTGCATCACGTAGTAATGAAGTACAACACTGAAACAGTCAATTAAACCTGGTTTCGATCAATATTTTAGAGAATAATTCATGTTAGGTCTAGGTTAGGTCTGGGATTTGCTCTCATCAGGCTCATTCTTTCGCATATTTCTCATACTTGATGGCTAGATCCTGGGCTTTTTCTGGATTGCATAATAATTCATGTTAGGTCTAGGTTAGGTCTAGTATTTACCCTCATCTGGCTCATTCTTTCGCATATTTCTCAAACTTGATGGCTAGATCCTGGGCTTTTTCTGGATTGCATCACGTAGTAATGTAGTACCACACTGAAACATTCAATTAAACCTGGTTTGGATCAATATTTTAGAGGATAACGCATGTTAGGTCTAGGTTAGGTCGGGGATTTTCACTCATAAGACTCATACTTTCGCATTCTTCACATACTTGTTGAACGGATCCTGGGTTTTTTCTGGTTTGGATCACGTAGTAATGTGGTACCACACTGAAACAGTCGATTAAACCTGGTTTCGATCAATATTTTAGAGGATAACGCATGTTAGGGCTAGGTTAGCCCTGGGATTTTCACTCATCAGACTCATACTTTTGCGTTTTTCACATACTTGTTGAACAGATCCTGGGTTTTTTCTGGTTTGGATCGCGTAGTAATGTAGTACCATACTGAAACAGTCAATGAAACCAGGTTTCCATGAATATTTTAGAAGACAACGCAAGTTAGGTCTAGGTAAGGCCTGAGATTTTCACTGATCAGACTCATACTTTCGCATTCTTCGCATACTTGTTGAACGGATCCTGGGTTTTTTCTGGTTTGGATGACGTAGTAATGTGGTGCCACACTGAAACATTCAATTAAACCTGGTCTTGATAAATATTTTAGAGGATAACGCAAGTTAGGTCTGGGATAGGTCAGGGATTTGACCTCATCAGACTCATAATTTCGCACACTTCACATACTCCTTGAACAGATCCTGGGTTATTTTCTGGTTTGGATCACATAGTAATGTGGTACCACACTGAAACAGTCGATTAAACCAGGTTTCGATCAATATTTTAGAGAATAATTCATGTTAGGTCTAGGTTAGGTCAAGGATTTGCTCTCATCAGGCTCATTCTTTCGCATATTTCTCATACTTGATGGCTAGATCCTGGACTTTTTCTGGATTGCATCACGTAGTAATGAAGTACAACACTGAAACAGTCAATTAAACCTGGTTTCGATCAATATTTTAGAGAATAATTCATGTTAGGTCTAGGTTAGGTCTGGGATTTGCTCTCATCAGGCTCATTCTTTCGCATATTTCTCATACTTGATGGCTAGATCCTGGGCTTTTTCTGGATTGCATAATAATTCATGTTAGGTCTAGGTTAGGTCTAGTATTTACCCTCATCAGGCTCATTCTTTCGCATATTTCTCAAACTTGATGGCTAGATCCTGGGCTTTTTCTGGATTGCATCACGTAGTAATGTAGTACCACACTGAAACATTCAATTAAACCTGGTCTTGATAAATATTTCAGAGGATAACGCATGTTAGGTCTGGGTTAGGTCTAGGATTCGCACTCACCAGGCTCATACTTTCGCGTTTTTCACATACATATTGAACAGATCCTGGGTTTTTTCTGGTTTGGATCACGTAGTAGTGTGGTACCTCACTGAAACAGTCCATTAAACCTGGTTTGGATCAATATTTTAGAGGATAACGCATGTTAGGTCTAGGTTAGGTCGGGGATTTTCACTCATCAGACTCATACTTTCGCATTCTTCACATACTTGTTGAACGGATCCTGGGTTTTTTCTGGTTTGGATCACGTAGTAATGTGGTACCACACTGAAACAGTCGATTAAACCTGGTTTCGATCAATATTTTAGAGGATAACGCATGTTAGGTCTAGGTTAGCCCTGGGATTTTCACTCACCAGACTCATACTTTTGCGTTTTTCACATACTTGTTGAACAGATCCTGGGTTTTTTCTGGTTTGGATCACGTAGTAGTGTGGTACCACAATGAAACAGTCCATTAAACCTGGTTTGGATCAATATTTTAGAGGATAACGCATGTTAGGTCTAGGTTAGGTCTGGGATTTGCTCTCATCAGGCTCATTCTTTTGCATATTTCTCATACTTGATGGCTAGATGCTGGGCTTTTTCTGGATTGCATCACGTAGTAATGAAGTACAACACAGAAACAGTCAATTAAACCTGGTTTCCATCAATATCTTAGAGGACAACGCAAGTTAGGTCTGGGATAGGTCTGGGATTTGCCCTCATCAGGCTCATACTTTCGCGTTTTTCACATACATGTTGAACAGATCCTGGGTTTTTTCTGGATTGGATCACGTAGTAGTATGGTACCACACTGAAACAGTCCATTAAACCTGGTTTGGATCAATATTTTAGAGGATAACGCATGTTAGGTCTAGGTTAGGTCGGGGATTTTCACTCATCAGACTCATACTTTCGCATTCTTCACATACTTGTTGTACGGATCCCGGGTTTTTTCTGGTTTGGATCACGTAGTAATGTGGGACCACACTGAAACAGTCAATTAAACCTGCTTTCGATCAATATTTTTGAGAATAACACATGTTAGGTCTAGGTTAGGTCTGGGATTTGCTCTCATCAGGCTCATTCTTTCGCATATTTCTCATACTTGGTGGCTATATGCTGGGCTTTTTCTGGATTGCATCACGTAGTAATGAAGTACAACACAGAAACAGTCAATTAAACCTGGTTTCCATCAATATCTTAGAGGACAACGCAAGTTAGGTCTGGGATAGGTCTGGGATTTGCCCTCATCAGGCTCATACTTTCGCGTTTTTCACATACATGTTGAACAGATCCTGGGTTTTTTCTGGTTTGGATCACGTAGTAGTGTGGTACCACACTGAAACAGTCCATTAAACCTGGTTTGGATCAACATTTTAGAGGATAACGCATGTTAGGTCTAGGTTAGGTCGGGGATTTTCACTCATCAGACTCATACTTTCGGATTCTTCACATACTTGTTGAACGGATCCTGGGTTTTTTCTGGTTTGGATCACGTAGTGATGTGGTACCACACTGAAACAGTCGATTAGACCTGGTTTCGATCAATATTTTAGAGGATAACGCATGTTAGGTCTAGGTTAGCCCTGGGATTTTCACTCATCAGACTCATACTTTTGCGTTTTTCACATACTTGTTGAACAGATCCTGGGTTTTTTCTGGTTTGGATCACGTAGTAGTGTGGTACCACACTGAAACAGTCCATTAAACCTGGTTTGGATCAATATTTTAGAGGATAACGCATGTTAGGTCTAGGTTAGGTCTGGGATTTTCACTCATCAGACTCATACTTTCGCATTCTTCACATACTTGTTGAACGGATCCTGGGTTTTTTCTGGTTTGGATCACGTAGTAATGTGGGCCCACACTGAAACAATCATTTAAACCTGGTCTTGATAAATATTTTAGAGGATAACGCAAGTTATGTCTGGGATAGGTCAGGGATTTGACCTTATCAGACTCATAATTTCGCACACTTCACATACTCCTTGAACAGATCCTGGGTTATTTTCTGGTTTGGATCACATAGTAATGTGGTACCACACTGAAACAGTCGATTAAACCAGGTTTCGATCATTATTTTAGAGAATAATTCATGTTAGGTCTAGGTTAGGTCAGGGACTTGCTCTCATCAGGCTCATTCTTTCGCATATTTCTCATACTTGATGGCTAGATCCTGGACTTTTTCTGGATTGCATCACGTAGTAATGAAGTACAACACTGAAACAGTCAATTAAACCTGGTTTCGATCAATATTTTAGAGAATAATTCATGTTAGGTCTAGGTTAGGTCTGGGATTTGCTCTCATCAGGCTCATTCTTTCGCATATTTCTCATACTTGATGGCTAGATCCTGGGCTTTTTCTGGATTGCATAATAATTCATGTTAGGTCTAGGTTAGGTCTAGTATTTACCCTCATCTGGCTCATTCTTTCGCATATTTCTCAAACTTGATGGCTAGATCCTGGGCTTTTTCTGGATTGCATCACGTAGTAATGTAGTACCACACTGAAACATTCAATTAAACCTGGTTTGGATCAATATTTTAGAGGATAACGCATGTTAGGTCTAGGTTAGGTCGGGGATTTTCACTCATAAGACTCATACTTTCGCATTCTTCACATACTTGTTGAACGGATCCTGGGTTTTTTCTGGTTTGGATCACGTAGTAATGTGGTACCACACTGAAACAGTCGATTAAACCTGGTTTCGATCAATATTTTAGAGGATAACGCATGTTAGGGCTAGGTTAGCCCTGGGATTTTCACTCATCAGACTCATACTTTTGCGTTTTTCACATACTTGTTGAACCGATCCTGGGTTTTTTCTGGTTTGGATCGCGTAGTAATGTAGTACCATACTGAAACAGTCAATGAAACCAGGTTTCCATGAATATTTTAGAAGACAACGCAAGTTAGGTCTAGGTAAGGCCTGAGATTTTCACTGATCAGACTCATACTTTCGCATTCTTCGCATACTTGTTG